>NW_027437906.1:0-76308 GCF_965140245.1 Athene noctua | reverse complement strand
GAACCGCTTTTGCCCTGCGTAGCGTTCCGGGCAGCGGGTAGAACCAGGCAGAGAATTCCCGGCTAGCAGCTTCCCTGTGGCGGGGAAGTGCAAACGTACACGTTTTCGGCCGAAAACGCGTTTTCCGGCGAAAACGCACACCACGGCTCTTTCTGAGAAAAAGAAAGCACGGAGGACGAGAACCGCTTTTGCCCTGCGTAGCGTTCCGGGCAGCGGGTAGAACCAGGCAGAGAATTCCCGGCTAGCAGCTTCCCTGTGGCGGGGAAGTGCAAACGTACACGTTTTCAGCCGAAAACGCGTTTTCCGGCGAAATCGCACACCACGGCTCTTTCTGAGAAAAAGCAAGCACGGAGGACGAGAACCGCTTTTGCCCTGCGTAGCGTTCCGGGCAGCGGGTAGAACCAGGCAGAGAATTCCCGGCTAGCAGCTTCCCTGTGGCGGGGAAGTGCAAACGTACACGTTTTCGGCCGAAAACGCGTTTTCCGGCGAAAACGCACACCACGGCTCTTTCTGAGAAAAAGCAAGCAAGGAGGACGAGAACCGCTTTTGCCCTGCGTAGCGTTCCGGGCAGCGGGTAGAAGCAGGCAGAGAATTCCCGGCTAGCAGCTTCCCTGTGGCGGGGAAGTGCAAACGTACACGTTTTCGGCCGAAAACGCGTTTTCCGGCGAAAACGCACACCACGGCTCTTTCTGAGAAAAAGCAAGCACGGAGGACGAGAACCGCTTTTGCCCTGCGTAGCGTTCCGGGCAGCGGGTAGAACCAGGCAGAGAATTCCCGGCTAGCAGCTTCCCTGTGGCGGGGAAGTGCAAACGTACACGTTTTCGGCCGAAAACGCGTTTTCCGGCGAAAACGCACACCACGGCTCTTTCTGAGAAAAAGCAAGCACGGAGGACGAGAACCGCTTTTGCCCTGCGTAGCGTTCCGGGCAGCGGGTAGAACCAGGCAGAGAATTCCCGGCTAGCAGCTTCCCTGTGGCGGGGAAGTGCAAACGTACACGTTTTCGGCCGAAAACGCGTTTTCCGGCGAAAACGCACACCACGGCTCTTTCTGAGAAAAAGCAAGCACGGAGGACGAGAACCGCTTTTGCCCTGCGTAGCGTTCCGGGCAGCGGGTAGAACCAGGCAGAGAATTCCCGGCTAGCAGCTTCCCTGTGGCGGGGAAGTGCAAACGTACACGTTTTCGGCCGAAAACGCGTTTTCCGGCGAAATCGCACACCACGGCTCTTTCTGAGAAAAAGCAAGCACGGAGGACGAGAACCGCTTTTGCCCTGCGTAGCGTTCCGGGCAGCGGGTAGAACCAGGCAGAGAATTCCCGGCTAGCAGCTTCCCTGTGGCGGGGAAGTGCAAACGTACACGTTTTCGGCCGAAAACGCGTTTTCCGGCGAAAACGCACACCACGGCTCTTTCTGAGAAAAAGCAAGCACGGAGGACGAGAACCGCTTTTGCCCTGCGTAGCGTTCCGGGCAGCGGGTAGAACCAGGCAGAGAATTCCCGGCTAGCAGCTTCCCTGTGGCGGGGAAGTGCAAACGTACACGTTTTCGGCCGAAAACGCGTTTTCCGGCGAAAACGCACACCACGGCTCTTTCTGAGAAAAAGCAAGCACGGAGGACGAGAACCGCTTTTGCCCTGCGTAGCGTTCCGGGCAGCGGGTAGAACCAGGCAGAGAATTCCCGGCTAGCAGCTTCCCTGTGGCGGGGAAGTGCAAACGTACACGTTTTCGGCCGAAAACGCGTTTTCCGGCGAAATCGCACACCACGGCTCTTTCTGAGAAAAAGCAAGCACGGAGGACGAGAACCGCTTTTGCCCTGCGTAGCGTTCCGGGCAGCGGGTAGAACCAGGCAGAGAATTCCCGGCTAGCAGCTTCCCTGTGGCGGGGAAGTGCAAACGTACACGTTTTCGGCCGAAAACGCGTTTTCCGGCGAAATCGCACACCACGGCTCTTTCTGAGAAAAAGCAAGCACGGAGGACGAGAACCGCTTTTGCCCTGCGTAGCGTTCCGGGCAGCGGGTAGAACCAGGCAGAGAATTCCCGGCTAGCAGCTTCCCTGTGGCGGGGAAGTGCAAACGTACACGTTTTCGGCCGAAAACGCGTTTTCCGGCGAAATCGCACACCACGGCTCTTTCTGAGAAAAAGCAAGCACGGAGGACGAGAACCGCTTTTGCCCTGCGTAGCGTTCCGGGCAGCGGGTAGAACCAGGCAGAGAATTCCCGGCTAGCAGCTTCCCTGTGGCGGGGAAGTGCAAACGTACACGTTTTCGGCCGAAAACGCGTTTTCCGGCGAAATCGCACACCACGGCTCTTTCTGAGAAAAAGAAAGCACGGAGGACGAGAACCGCTTTTGCCCGGCGTAGCGTTCCGGGCAGCGGGTAGAACCAGGCAGAGAATTCCCGGCTAGCAGCTTCCCTGTGGCGGGGAAGTGCAAACGTACACGTTTTCGGCCGAAAACGCGTTTTCCGGCGAAAACGCACACCACGGCTCTTTCTGAGAAAAAGCAAGCACGGAGGACGAGAACCGCTTTTGCCCTGCGTAGCGTTCCGGGCAGCGGGTAGAACCAGGCAGAGAATTCCCGGCTAGCAGCTTCCCTGTGGCGGGGAAGTGCAAACGTACACGTTTTCGGCCGAAAACGCGTTTTCCGGCGAAAACGCACACCACGGCTCTTTCTGAGAAAAAGCAAGCACGGAGGACGAGAACCGCTTTTGCCCTGCGTAGCGTTCCGGGCAGCGGGTAGAACCAGGCAGAGAATTCCCGGCTAGCAGCTTCCCTGTGGCGGGGAAGTGCAAACGTACACGTTTTCGGCTGAAAACGCGTTTTCCGGCGAAAACGCACACCACGGCTCTTTCTGAGAAAAAACAAGCACGGAGTACAAGAACCGCTTTTGCCCTGCGTAGCGTTCCGGGCAGCGGGTAGAACCAGGCAGAGAATTCCCGGCTAGCAGCTTCCCTGTGGCGGGGAAGTGCAAACGTACACGTTTTCGGCCGAAAACGCGTTTTCCGGCGAAAACGCACACCACGGCTCTTTCTGAGAAAAAGCAAGCACGGAGGACGAGAAGCGCTTTTGCCCTGCGTAGCGTTCCGGGCAGCGGGTAGAACCAGGCAGAGAATTCCCGGCTAGCAGCTTCCCTGTGGCGGGGAAGTGCAAACGTACACGTTTTCGGCCGAAAACGCGTTTTCCGGCGAAAACGCACACCACGGCTCTTTCTGAGAAAAAGCAAGCACGGAGGACGAGAACCGCTTTTGCCCTGCGTAGCGTTCCGGGCAGCGGGTAGAACCAGGCAGAGAATTCCCGGCTAGCAGCTTCCCTGTGGCGGGGAAGTGCAAACGTACACGTTTTCGGCCGAAAACGCGTTTTCCGGCGAAAACGCACACCACGGCTCTTTCTGAGAAAAAGCAAGCACGGAGGACGAGAACCGCTTTTGCCCTGCGTAGCGTTCCGGGCAGCGGGTAGAACCAGGCAGAGAATTCCCGGCTAGCAGCTTCCCTGTGGCGGGGAAGTGCAAACGTACACGTTTTAGGCCGAAAACGCGTTTTCCGGCGAAATCGCACACCACGGCTCTTTCTGAGAAAAAGCAAGCACGGAGGACGAGAACCGCTTTTGCCCTGCGTAGCGTTCCGGGCAGCGAGTAGAACCAGGCAGAGAATTCCCGGCTAGCAGCTTCCCTGTGGCGGGGAAGTGCAAACGTACACGTTTTCGGCCGAAAACGCGTTTTCCGGCGAAAACGCACACCACGGCTCTTTCTGAGAAAAAGCAAGCACGGAGGACGAGAACCGCTTTTGCCCTGCGTAGCGTTCCGGGCAGCGGGTAGAACCAGGCAGAGAATTCCCGGCTAGCAGCTTCCCTGTGGCGGGGAAGTGCAAACGTACACGTTTTCGGCCGAAAACGCGTTTTCCGGCGAAATCGCACACCACGGCTCTTTCTGAGAAAAAGCAAGCACGGAGGACGAGAGCCGCTTTTGCCCTGCGTAGCGTTCCGGGCAGCGGGTAGAACCAGGCAGAGAATTCCCGGCTAGCAGCTTCCCTGTGGCGGGGAAGTGCAAACGTACACGTTTTCGGCCGAAAACGCGTTTTCCGGCGAAAACGCACACCACGGCTCTTTCTGAGAAAAAGCAAGCACGGAGGACGAGAACCGCTTTTGCCCTGCGTAGCGTTCCGGGCAGCGGGTAGAACCAGGCAGAGAAATCCCGGCTAGCAGCTTCCCTGTGGCGGGGAAGTGCAAACGTACAGGTTTTCGGCCGAAAACGCGTTTTCCGGCGAAAACGCACACCACGGCTCTTTCTGAGAAAAAGCAAGCACGGAGGACGAGAACCGCTTTTGCCCTGCGTAGCGTTCCGGGCAGCGGGTAGAACCAGGCAGAGAATTCCCGGCTAGCAGCTTCCCTGTGGCGGGGAAGTGCAAACGTACACGTTTTCGGCCGAAAACGCGTTTTCCGGCGAAATCGCACACCACGGCTCTTTCTGAGAAAAAGCAAGCACGGAGGACGAGAACCGCTTTTGCCCTGCGTAGCGTTCCGGGCAGCGGGTAGAACCAGGCAGAGAATTCCCGGCTAGCAGCTTCCCTGTGGCGGGGAAGTGCAAACGTACACGTTTTCGGCCGAAAACGCGTTTTCCGGCGAAATCGCACACCACGGCTCTTTCTGAGAAAAAGCAAGCACGGAGGACGAGAGCCGCTTTTGCCCTGCGTAGCGTTCCGGGCAGCGGGTAGAACCAGGCAGAGAATTCCCGGCTAGCAGCTTCCCTGTGGCGGGGAAGTGCAAACGTACACGTTTTCGGCCGAAAACGCGTTTTCCGGCGAAAACGCACACCACGGCTCTTTCTGAGAAAAAGCAAGCACGGAGGACGAGAACCGCTTTTGCCCTGCGTAGCGTTCCGGGCAGCGGGTTGAACCAGGCAGCGAATTCCCGGCTAGCAGCTTCCCTGTGGCGGGGAAGTGCAAACGTACACGTTTTCGGCCGAAAACGCGTTTTCCGGCGAAAACGCACACCACGGCTCTTTCTGAGAAAAAGCAAGCACGGAGGACGAGAACCGCTTTTGCCCTGCGTAGCGTTCCGGGCAGCGGGTAGAACCAGGCAGAGAATTCCCGGCTAGCAGCTTCCCTGTGGCGGGGAAGTGCCAACGTACACGTTTTCGGCCGAAAACGCGTTTTCCGGCGAAAACGCACACCACGGCTCTTTCTGAGAAAAAGCAAGCACGGAGGACGAGAACCGCTTTTGCCCTGCGTAGCGTTCCGGGCAGCGGGTAGAACCAGGCAGAGAATTCCCGGCTAGCAGCTTCCCTGTGGCGGGGAAGTGCAAACGTACACGTTTTCGGCCGAAAACGCGTTTTCCGGCGAAATCGCACACCACGGCTCTTTCTGAGAAAAAGCAAGCACGGAGGACGAGAACCGCTTTTGCCCTGCGTAGCGTTCCGGGCAGCGGGTAGAACCAGGCAGAGAATTCCCGGCTAGCAGCTTCCCTGTGGCGGGGAAGTGCAAACGTACACGTTTTCGGCCGAAAACGCGTTTTCCGGCGAAAACGCACACCACGGCTCTTTCTGAGAAAAAGCAAGCACGGAGGACGAGAACCGCTTTTGCCCTGCGTAGCGTTCCGGGCAGCGGGTAGAACCAGGCAGAGAATTCCCGGCTAGCAGCTTCCCTGTGGCGGGGAAGTGCAAACGTACAGGTTTTCGGCCGAAAACGCGTTTTCCGGCGAAAACGCACACCACGGCTCTTTCTGAGAAAAAGCAAGCACGGAGGACGAGAACCGCTTTTGCCCTGCGTAGCGTTCCGGGCAGCGGGTAGAACCAGGCAGAGAATTCCCGGCTAGCAGCTTCCCTGTGGCGGGGAAGTGCAAACGTACACGTTTTCGGCCGAAAACGCGTTTTCCGGCGAAAACGCACACCACGGCTCTTTCTGAGAAAAAGCAAGCACGGAGGACGAGAACCGCTTTTGCCCTGCGTAGCGTTCCGGGCAGCGGGTAGAACCAGGCAGAGAATTCCCGGCTAGCAGCTTCCCTGTGGCGGGGAAGTGCAAACGTACACGTTTTCGGCCGAAAACGCGTTTTCCGGCGAAAACGCACACCACGGCTCTTTCTGAGAAAAAGCAAGCACGGAGGACGAGAACCGCTTTTGCCCGGCGTAGCGTTCCGGGCAGCGGGTAGAACCAGGCAGAGAATTCCCGGCTAGCAGCTTCCCTGTGGCGGGGAAGTGCAAACGTACACGTTTTTGGCCGAAAACGCGTTTTCCGGCGAAAACGCACACCACGGCTCTTTCTGAGAAAAAGAAAGCACGGAGGACGAGAACCGCTTTTGCCCTGCGTAGCGTTCCGGGCAGCGGGTAGAACCAGGCAGAGAATTCCCGGCTAGCAGCTTCCCTGTGGCGGGGAAGTGCAAACGTACACGTTTTCAGCCGAAAACGCGTTTTCCGGCGAAATCGCACACCACGGCTCTTTCTGAGAAAAAGCAAGCACGGAGGACGAGAACCGCTTTTGCCCTGCGTAGCGTTCCGGGCAGCGGGTAAAACCAGGCAGAGAATTCCCGGCTAGCAGCTTCCCTGTGGCGGGGAAGTGCAAACGTACACGTTTTCGGCCGAAAACGCGTTTTCCGGCGAAAACGCACACCACGGCTCTTTCTGAGAAAAAGCAAGCACGGAGGACGAGAACCGCTTTTGCCCTGCGTAGCGTTCCGGGCAGCGGGTAGAACCAGGCAGAGAATTCCCGGCTAGCAGCTTCCCTGTGGCGGGGAAGTGCAAACGTACACGTTTTCGGCCGAAAACGCGTTTTCCGGCGAAAACGCACACCACGGCTCTTTCTGAGAAAAAGCAAGCACGGAGGACGAGAACCGCTTTTGCCCTGCGTAGCGTTCCGGGCAGCGGGTAGAACCAGGCAGAGAATTCCCGGCTAGCAGCTTCCCTGTGGCGGGGAAGTGCAAACGTACACGTTTTCGGCCGAAAACGCGTTTTCCGGCGAAAACGCACACCACGACTCTTTCTGAGAAAAAGCAAGCACGGAGGACGAGAACCGCTTTTGCCCTGCGTAGCGTTCCGGGCAGCGGGTAGAACCAGGCAGAGAATTCCCGGCTAGCAGCTTCCCTGTGGCGGGGAAGTGCAAACGTACAGGTTTTCGGCCGAAAACGCGTTTTCCGGCGAAAACGCACACCACGGCTCTTTCTGAGAAAAAGCAAGCACGGAGGACGAGAACCGCTTTTGCCCTGCGTAGCGTTCCGGGCAGCGGGTAGAACCAGGCAGAGAATTCCCGGCTAGCAGCTTCCCTGTGGCGGGGAAGTGCAAACGTACACGTTTTCGGCCGAAAACGCGTTTTCCGGCGAAAACGCACACCACGGCTCTTTCTGAGAAAAAGCAAGCACGGAGGACGAGAACCGCTTTTGCCCTGCGTAGCGTTCCGGGCAGCGGGTAGAACCAGGCAGAGAATTCCCGGCTAGCAGCTTCCCTGTGGCGGGGAAGTGCAAACGTACACGTTTTCGGCCGAAAACGCGTTTTCCGGCGAAATCGCACACCACGGCTCTTTCTGAGAAAAAGCAAGCACGGAGGACGAGAACCGCTTTTGCCCTGCGTAGCGTTCCGGGCAGCGGGTAGAACCAGGCAGAGAATTCCCGGCTAGCAGCTTCCCTGTGGCGGGGAAGTGCAAACGTACAGGTTTTCGGCCGAAAACGCGTTTTCCGGCGAAAACGCACACCACGGCTCTTTCTGAGAAAAAGCAAGCACGGAGGACGAGAACCGCTTTTGCCCTGCGTAGCGTTCCGGGCAGCGGGTAGAACCAGGCAGAGAATTCCCTCTAGCAGCTTCCCTGTGGCGGGGAAGTGCAAACGTACACGTTTTCGGCCGAAAACGCGTTTTCCGGCGAAAACGCACACCACGGCTCTTTCTGAGAAAAAGCAAGCACGGAGGACGAGAACCGCTTTTGCCCTGCGTAGCGTTCCGGGCAGCGGGTAGAACCAGGCAGAGAATTCCCGGCTAGCAGCTTCCCTGTGGCGGGGAAGTGCAAACGTACACGTTTTCGGCCGAAAACGCGTTTTCCGGCGAAATCGCACACCACGGCTCTTTCTGAGAAAAAGCAAGCACGGAGGACGAGAACCGCTTTTGCCCTGCGTAGCGTTCCGGGCAGCGGGTAGAACCAGGCAGAGAATTCCCGGCTAACAGCTTCCCTGTGGCGGGGAAGTGCAAACGTACACGTTTTCGGCCGAAAACGCGTTTTCCGGCGAAAACGCACACCACGGCTCTTTCTGAGAAAAAGCAAGCACGGAGGACGAGAACCGCTTTTGCCCTGCGTAGCGTTCCGGGCAGCGGGTAGAACCAGGCAGAGAATTCCCGGCTAGCAGCTTCCCTGTGGCGGGGAAGTGCAAACGTACACGTTTTCGGCCGAAAACGCGTTTTCCGGCGAAATCGCACACCACGGCTCTTTCTGAGAAAAAGCAAGCACGGAGGACGAGAACCGCTTTTGCCCTGCGTAGCGTTCCGGGCAGCGGGTAGAACCAGGCAGAGAATTCCCGGCTAGCAGCTTCCCTGTGGCGGGGAAGTGCAAACGTACAGGTTTTCGGCCGAAAACGCGTTTTCCGGCGAAAACGCACACCACGGCTCTTTCTGAGAAAAAGCAAGCACGGAGGACGAGAACCGCTTTTGCCCTGCGTAGCGTTCCGGGCAGCGGGTAGAACCAGGCAGAGAATTCCCGGCTAGCAGCTTCCCTGTGGCGGGGAAGTGCAAACGTACACGTTTTCGGCCGAAAACGCGTTTTCCGGCGAAAACGCACACCACGGCTCTTTCTGAGAAAAAGCAAGCACGGAGGACGAGAACCGCTTTTGCCCTGCGTAGCGTTCCAGGCAGCGGGTAGAACCAGGCAGAGAATTCCCGGCTAGCAGCTTCCCTGTGGCGGGGAAGTGCAAACGTACACGTTTTCGGCCGAAAACGCGTTTTCCGGCGAAAACGCACACCACGGCTCTTTCTGAGAAAAAGCAAGCACGGAGGACGAGAACCGCTTTTGCCCTGCGTAGCGTTCCGGGCAGCGGGTAGAACCAGGCAGAGAATTCCCGGCTAGCAGCTTCCCTGTGGCGGGGAAGTGCAAACGTACACGTTTTCGGCCGAAAACGCGTTTTCCGGCGGAAACGCACACCACGACTCTTTCTGAGAAAAAGCAAGCACGGAGGACGAGAACCGCTTTTGCCCTGCGTAGCGTTCCGGGCAGCGGGTAGAACGAGGCAGAGAATTCCCGGCTAGCAGCTTCCCTGTGGCGGGGAAGTGCAAACGTACACGTTTTCGGCCGAAAACGCGTTTTCCGGCGAAAACGCACACCACGGCTCTTTCTGAGAAAAAGCAAGCACGGAGGACGAGAACCGCTTTTGCCCTGCGTAGCGTTCCGGGCAGCGGGTAGAACCAGGCAGAGCATTCCCGGCTAGCAGCTTCCCTGTGGCGGGGAAGTGCAAACGTACACGTTTTCGGCCGAAAACGCGTTTTCCGGCGAAATCGCACACCACGGCTCTTTCTGAGAAAAAGCAAGCACGGAGGACGAGAACCGCTTTTGCCCTGCGTAGCGTTCCGGGCAGCGGGTAGAACCAGGCAGAGAATTCCCGGCTAGCAGCTTCCCTGTGGCGGGGAAGTGCAAACGTACACGTTTTCGGCCGAAAACGCGTTTTCCGGCGAAAACGCACACCACGGCTCTTTCTGAGAAAAAGCAAGCACGGAGGACGAGAACCGCTTTTGCCCTGCGTAGCGTTCCGGGCAGCGGGTAGAACCAGGCAGAGAATTCCCGGCTAGCAGCTTCCCTGTGGCGGGGAAGTGCAAACGTACACGTTTTCGGCCGAAAACGCGTTTTCCGGCGAAAACGCACACCACGGCTCTTTCTGAGAAAAAGCAAGCACGGAGGACGAGAACCGCTTTTGCCCTGCGTAGCGTTCCGGGCAGCGGGTAGAACCAGGCAGAGAATTCCCGGCTAGCAGGTTCCCTGTGGCGGGGAAGTGCAAACGTACACGTTTTCGGCCGAAAACGCGTTTTCCGGCGAAAACGCACACCACGGCTCTTTCTGAGAAAAAGCAAGCACGGAGGACGAGAACCGCTTTTGCCCTGCGTAGCGTTCCGGGCAGCGGGTAGAACCAGGCAGAGAATTCCCGGCTAGCAGCTTCCCTGTGGCGGGGAAGTGCAAACGTACACGTTTTCGGCCGAAAACGCGTTTTCCGGCGAAATCGCACACCACGGATCTTTCTGAGAAAAAGCAAGCACGGAGGACGAGAACCGCTTTTGCCCTGCGTAGCGTTCCGGGCAGCGGGTAGAACCAGGCAGAGAATTCCCGGCTAGCAGCTTCCCTGTGGCGGGGAAGTGCAAACGTACACGTTTTCGGCCGAAAACGCGTTTTCCGGCGAAATCGCACACCACGGCTCTTTCTGAGAAAAAGCAAGCACGGAGGACGAGAACCGCTGTTGCCCTGCGTAGCGTTCCGGGCAGCGGGTAAAACCAGGCAGAGAATTCCCGGCTAGCAGCTTCCCTGTGGCGGGGAAGTGCAAACGTACACGTTTTCGGCCGAAAACGCGTTTTCCGGCGAAAACGCACACCACAGCTCTTTCTGAGAAAAAGCAAGCACGGAGGACGAGAACCGCTTTTGCCCTGCGTAGCGTTCCGGGCAGCGGGTAGAACCAGGCAGAGAATTCCCGGCTAGCAGCTTCCCTGTGGCGGGGAAGTGCAAACGTACACGTTTTCGGCCGAAAACGCGTTTTCCGGCGAAAACGCACACCACGGCTCTTTCTGAGAAAAAGCAAGCACGGAGGACGAGAACCGCTTTTGCCCTGCGTAGCGTTCCGGGCAGCGGGTAGAACCAGGCAGAGAATTCCCGGCTAGCAGCTTCCCTGTGGCGGGGAAGTGCAAACGTACACGTTTTCGGCCGAAAACGCGTTTTCCGGCGAAAACGCACACCACGGCTCTTTCTGAGAAAAAGCAAGCACGGAGGACGAGAACCGCTTTTGCCCTGCGTAGCGTTCCGGGCAGCGGGTAGAACCAGGCAGAGAATTCCCGGCTAGCAGCTTCCCTGTGGCGGGGAAGTGCAAACGTACACGTTTTCGGCCGAAAACGCGTTTTCCGGCGAAAACGCACACCACGGCTCTTTCTGAGAAAAAGCAAGCACGGAGGACGAGAACCGCTTTTGCCCTGCGTAGCGTTCCGGGCAGCGGGTAGAACCAGGCAGAGAATTCCCGGCTAGCAGCTTCCCTGTGGCGGGGAAGTGCAAACGTACACGTTTTCGGCCGAAAACGCGTTTTCCGGCGAAAACGCACACCACGGCTCTTTCTGAGAAAAAGCAAGCACGGAGGACGAGAACCGCTTTTGCCCTGCGTAGCGTTCCGGGCAGCGGGTAGAACCAGGCAGAGAATTCCCGGCTAGCAGCTTCCCTGTGGCGGGGAAGTGCAAACGTACACGTTTTCGGCCGAAAACGCGTTTTCCGGCGAAATCGCACACCACGGCTCTTTCTGAGAAAAAGCAAGCACGGAGGACGAGAACCGCTTTTGCCCTGCGTAGCGTTCCGGGCAGCGGGTAGAACCAGGCAGAGAATTCCCGGCTAGCAGCTTCCCTGTGGCGGGGAAGTGCAAACGTACACGTTTTCGGCCGAAAACGCGTTTTCCGGCGAAAACGCACACCACGGCTCTTTCTGAGAAAAAGCAAGCACGGAGGACGAGAACCGCTTTTGCCCTGCGTAGCGTTCCGGGCAGCGGGTAGAACCAGGCAGAGAATTCCCGGCTAGCAGCTTCCCTGTGGCGGGGAAGTGCAAACGTACACGTTTTCGGCCGAAAACGCGTTTTCCGGCGAAATCGCACACCACGGCTCTTTCTGAGAAAAAGCAAGCACGGAGGACGAGAACCGCTTTTGCCCTGCGTAGCGTTCCGGGCAGCGGGTAGAACCAGGCAGAGAATTTCCGGCTAGCAGCTTCCCTGTGGCGGGGAAGTGCAAACGTACACGTTTTCGGCCGAAAACGTGTTTTCCGGCGAAATCGCACACCACGGCTCTTTCTGAGAAAAAGCAAGCACGGAGGACGAGAACCGCTTTTGCCCTGCGTAGCGTTCCGGGCAGCGGGTAGAACCAGGCAGAGAATTCCCGGATAGCAGCTTCCCTGTGGCGGGGAAGTGCAAACGTACACGTTTTCGGCCGAAAACGCGTTTTCCGGCGAAAACGCACACCACGGCTCTTTCTGAGAAAAAGCAAGCACGGAGGACGAGAACCGCTTTTGCCCTGCGTAGCGTTCCGGGCAGCGGGTAGAACCAGGCAGAGAATTCCCGGCTAGCAGCTTCCCTGTGGCGGGGAAGTGCAAACGTACACGTTTTCGGCCGAAAACGCGTTTTCCGGCGAAATCGCACACCACGGCTCTTTCTGAGAAAAAGCAAGCACGGAGGACGAGAACCGCTTTTGCCCTGCGTAGCGTTCCGGGCAGCGGGTAGAACCAGGCAGAGAATTCCCGGCTAGCAGCTTCCCTGTGGCGGGGAAGTGCAAACGTACATGTTTTCGGCCGAAAACGCGTTTTCCGGCGAAAACGCACACCACGGCTCTTTCTGAGAAAAAGCAAGCACGGAGGACGAGAACCGCTTTTGCCCTGCTTAACGTTCCGGGCAGCGGGTAGAACCAGGCAGAGAATTCCCGGCTAGCAGCTTCCCTGTGGCGGGGAAGTGCAAACGTACACGTTTTCGGCCGAAAACGCGTTTTCCGGCGAAAACGCACACCACGGCTCTTTCTGAGAAAAAGCAAGCACGGAGGACGAGAACCGCTTTTGCCCTGCGTAGCGTTCCGGGCAGCGGGTAGAACCAGGCAGAGAATTTCCGGCTAGCAGCTTCCCTGTGGCGGGGAAGTGCAAACGTACACGTTTTCGGCCGAAAACGCGTTTTCCGGCGAAATCGCACACCACGGCTCTTTCTGAGAAAAAGCAAGCACGGAGGACGAGAACCGCTTTTGCCCTGCGTAGCGTTCCGGGCAGCGGGTAGAACCAGGCAGAGAATTCCCGGCTAGCAGCTTCCCTGTGGCGGGGAAGTGCAAACGTACACGTTTTCGGCCGAAAACGCGTTTTCCGGCGAAAACGCACACCACGGCTCTTTCTGAGAAAAAGCAAGCACGGAGGACGAGAACCGCTTTTGCCCTGCGTAGCGTTCCGGGCAGCGGGTAGAACCAGGCAGAGAATTCCCGGCTAGCAGCTTCCCTGTGGCGGGGAAGTGCAAACGTACACGTTTTCGGCCGAAAACGCGTTTTCCGGCGAAATCGCACACCACGGCTCTTTCTGAGAAAAAGCAAGCACGGAGGACGAGAACCGCTTTTGCCCTGCGTAGCGATCCGGGCAGCGGGTAGAACCAGGCAGAGAATTCCCGGCTAGCAGCTTCCCTGTGGCGGGGAAGTGCAAACGTACACGTTTTCGGCCGAAAACGCGTTTTCCGGCGAAAACGCACACCACGGCTCTTTCTGAGAAAAAGCAAGCACGGAGGACGAGAACCGCTTTTGCCCTGCGTAGCGTTCCGGGCAGCGGGTAGAACCAGGCAGAGAATTCCCGGCTAGCAGCTTCCCTGTGGCGGGGAAGTGCAAACGTACACGTTTTCGGCCGAAAACGCGTTTTCCGGCGAAAACGCACACCACGGCTCTTTCTGAGAAAAAGCAAGCACGGAGGACGAGAACCGCTTTTGCCCTGCGTAGCGTTCCGGGCAGCGGGTAGAACCAGGCAGAGAATTCCCGGCTAGCAGCTTCCCTGTGGCGGGGAAGTGCAAACGTACACGTTTTCGGCCGAAAATGCGTTTTCCGGCGAAAAGGCACACCACGGCTCTTTCTGAGAAAAAGCAAGCACGGAGGACGAGAACCGCTTTTGCCCTGCGTAGCGTTCCGGGCAGCGGGTAGAACCAGGCAGAGAATTCCCGGCTAGCAGCTTCCCTGTGGCGGGGAAGTGCAAACGTACACGTTTTCGGCCGAAAACGCGTTTTCCGGCGAAAACGCACACCACGGCTCTTTCTGAGAAAAAGCAAGCACGGAGGACTAGTACCGCTTTTGCCCTGCGTAGCGTTCCGGGCAGCGGGTAGAACCAGGCAGAGAATTCCCGGATAGCAGCTTCCATGTGGCGGGGAAGTGCAAACGTACACGTTTTCGGCCGAAAACGCGTTTTCCGGCGAAATCGCACACCACGGCTCTTTCTGAGAAAAAGCAAGCACGGAGGACGAGAACCGCTTTTGCCCTGCGTAGCGTTCCGGGCAGCGGGTAGAACCAGGCAGAGAATTCCCGGCTAGCAGCTTCCCTGTGGCGGGGAAGTGCAAACGTACACGTTTTCGGCCGAAAACGCGTTTTCCGGCGAAAACGCACACCACGGCTCTTTCTGAGAAAAAGCAAGCACGGAGGACGAGAACCGCTTTTGCCCTGCGTAGCGTTCCGGGCAGCGGGTAGAACCAGGCAGAGAATTCCCGGCTAGCAGCTTCCCTGTGGCGGGGAAGTGCAAACGTACACGTTTTCGGCCGAAAACGCGTTTTCCGGCGAAAACGCACACCACGGCTCTTTCTGAGAAAAAGCAAGCACGGAGGACGAGAACCGCTTTTGCCCTGCGTAGCGTTCCGGGCAGCGGGTAGAACCAGGCAGCGAATTCCCGGCTAGCAGCTTCCCTGTGGCGGGGAAGTGCAAACGTACACGTTTTCGGCCGAAAACGCGTTTTCCGGCGAAAACGCACACCACGGCTCTTTCTGAGAAAAAGCAAGCACGGAGGACGAGAACCGCTTTTGCCCTGCGTAGCGTTCCGGGCAGCGGGTAGAACCAGGCAGAGAATTCCCGGCTAGCAGCTTCCCTGTGGCGGGGAAGTGCAAACGTACACGTTTTCGGCCGAAAACGCGTTTTCCGGCGAAAACGCACACCACGGCTCTTTCTGAGAAAAAGCAAGCACGGAGGACGAGAACCGCTTTTGCCCTGCGTAGCGTTCCGGGCAGCGGGTAGAACCAGGCAGAGAATTCCCGGCTAGCAGGTTCCCTGTGGCGGGGAAGTGCAAACGTACACGTTTTCGGCCGAAAACGCGTTTTCCGGCGAAATCGCACACCACGGCTCTTTCTGAGAAAAAGCAAGCACGGAGGACGAGAACCGCTTTTGCCCTGCGTAGCGTTCCGGGCAGCGGGTAGAACCAGGCAGAGAATTCGCGGCTAGCAGCTTCCCTGTGGCGGGGAAGTGCAAACGTACACGTTTTCGGCCGAAAACGCGTTTTCCGGCGAAAACGCACACCACGGCTCTTTCTGAGAAAAAGCAAGCACGGAGGACGAGAACCGCTTTTGCCGGCGTAGCGTTCCGGGCAGCGGGTAGAACCAGGCAGAGAATTCCCGGCTAGCAGCTTCCCTGTGGCGGGGAAGTGCAAACGTACACGTTTTCGGCCGAAAACGCGTTTTCCGGCGAAAACGCACACCACGGCTCTTTCTGAGAAAAAGCAAGCACGGAGGACGAGAACCGCTTTTGCCCTGCGTAGCGTTCCGGGCAGCGGGTAGAACCAGGCAGAGAATTCCCGGCTAGCAGCTTCCCTGTGGCGGGGAAGTGCAAACGTACACGTTTTCGGCCGAAAACGCGTTTTCCGGCGAAATCGCACACCACGGCTCTTTCTGAGAAAAAGCAAGCACGGAGGACGAGAACCGCTTTTGCCCTGCGTAGCGTTCCGGGCAGCGGGTAGAACCAGGCAGAGAATTCCCGGCTAGCACTTTCCCTGTGGCGGGGAAGTGCAAACGTACACGTTTTCGGCCGAAAACGCGTTTTCCGGCGAAATCGCACACCACGGCTCTTTCTGAGAAAAAGCAAGCACGGAGGACGAGAACCGCTTTTGCCCTGCGTAGCGTTCCGGGCAGCGGGTAGAACCAGGCAGAGAATTCCCGGCTAGCAGCTTCCCTGTGGCGGGGAAGTGCAAACGTACACGTTTTCGGCCGAAAACGCGTTTTCCGGCGAAAACGCACACCGCGGCTCTTTCTGAGAAAAAGCAAGCACGGAGGACGAGAACCGCTTTTGCCCTGCGTAGCGTTCCGGGCAGCGGGTAGAACCAGGCAGAGAATTCCCGGCTAGCAGCTTCCCTGTGGCGGGGAAGTGCAAACGTACACGTTTTCGGCCGAAAACGCGTTTTCCGGCGAAAACGCACACCACGGCTCTTTCTGAGAAAAAGCAAGCACGGAGGACGAGAACCGCTTTTGCCCTGCGTAGCGTTCCGGGCAGCGGGTAGAACCAGGCAGAGAATTCCCGGCTAGCAGCTTCCCTGTGGCGGGGAAGTGCAAACGTACACGTTTTCGGCCGAAAACGCGTTTTCCGGCGAAATCGCACACCACGGCTCTTTCTGAGAAAAAGCAAGCACGGAGGACGAGAACCGCTTTTGCCCTGCGTAGCGTTCCGGGCAGCGGGTAGAACCAGGCAGAGAATTCCCGGCTAGCAGCTTCCCTGTGGCGGGGAAGTGCAAACGTACACGTTTTCGGCCGAAAACGCGTTTTCCGGCGAAAACGCACACCACGGCTCTTTCTGAGAAAAAGCAAGCACGGAGGACGAGAACCGCTTTTGCCCTGCGTAGCGTTCCGGGCAGCGGGTAGAACCAGGCAGAGAATTCCCGGCTAGCAGCTTCCCTGTGGCGGGGAAGTGCAAACGTACACGTTTTCGGCCGAAAACGCGTTTTCCGGCGAAATCGCACACCACGGCTCTTTCTGAGAAAAAGCAAGCACGGAGGACGAGAACCGCTTTTGCCCTGCGTAGCGTTCCGGGCAGCGGGTAGAACCAGGCAGAGAATTCCCGGCTAGCAGCTTCCCTGTGGCGGGGAAGTGCAAACGTACACGTTTTCGGCCGAAAACGCGTTTTCCGGCGAAAACGCACACCACGGCTCTTTCTGAGAAAAAGCAAGCACGGAGGACGAGAACCGCTTTTGCCCGGCGTAGCGTTCCGGGCAGCGGGTAGAACCAGGCAGAGAATTCCCGGCTAGCAGCTTCCCTGTGGCGGGGAAGTGCAAACGTACACGTTTTCGGCCGAAAACGCGTTTTCCGGCGAAAACGCACACCACGGCTCTTTCTGAGAAAAAGCAAGCACGGAGGACGAGAACCGCTTTTGCCCTGCGTAGCGTTCCGGGCAGCGGGTAGAACCAGGCAGAGAATTCCCGGCTAGCAGCTTCCCTGTGGCGGGGAAGTGCAAACGTACACGTTTTCGGCCGAAAACGCGTTTTCCGACGAAATCGCACACCACGGCTCTTTCTGAGAAAAAGCAAGCACGGAGGACGAGAACCGCTTTTGCCCTGCGTAGCGTTCCGGGCAGCGGGTAGAACCAGGCAGAGAATTCCCGGCTAGCACTTTCCCTGTGGCGGGGAAGTGCAAACGTACACGTTTTCGGCCGAAAACGCGTTTTCCGGCGAAATCGCACACCACGGCTCTTTCTGAGAAAAAGCAAGCACGGAGGACGAGAACCGCTTTTGCCCTGCGTAGCGTTCCGGGCAGCGGGTAGAACCAGGCAGAGAATTCCCGGCTAGCAGCTTCCCTGTGGCGGGGAAGTGCAAACGTACACGTTTTCGGCCGAAAACGCGTTTTCCGGCGAAAACGCACACCGCGGCTCTTTCTGAGAAAAAGCAAGCACGGAGGACGAGAACCGCTTTTGCCCTGCGTAGCGTTCCGGGCAGCGGGTAGAACCAGGCAGAGAATTCCCGGCTAGCAGCTTCCCTGTGGCGGGGAAGTGCAAACGTACACGTTTTCGGCCGAAAACGCGTTTTCCGGCGAAAACGCACACCACGGCTCTTTCTGAGAAAAAGCAAGCACGGAGGACGAGAACCGCTTTTGCCCTGCGTAGCGTTCCGGGCAGCGGGTAGAACCAGGCAGAGAATTCCCGGCTAGCAGCTTCCCTGTGGCGGGGAAGTGCAAACGTACACGTTTTCGGCCGAAAACGCGTTTTCCGGCGAAATCGCACACCACGGCTCTTTCTGAGAAAAAGCAAGCACGGAGGACGAGAACCGCTTTTGCCCTGCGTAGCGTTCCGGGCAGCGGGTAGAACCAGGCAGAGAATTCCCGGCTAGCAGCTTCCCTGTGGCGGGGAAGTGCAAACGTACACGTTTTCGGCCGAAAACGCGTTTTCCGGCGAAAACGCACACCACGGCTCTTTCTGAGAAAAAGCAAGCACGGAGGACGAGAACCGCTTTTGCCCTGCGTAGCGTTCCGGGCAGCGGGTAGAACCAGGCAGAGAATTCCCGGCTAGCAGCTTCCCTGTGGCGGGGAAGTGCAAACGTACACGTTTTCGGCCGAAAACGAGTTTTCCGGCGAAAACGCACACCACGGCTCTTTCTGAGAAAAAGCAAGCACGGAGGACGAGAATCGCTTTTGCCCTGCGTAGCGTTCCGGGCAGCGGTTAGAACCAGGCAGAGAATTCCCGGCTAGCAGCTTCCCTGTGTCGGGGAAGTGCAAACGTACACGTTTTCGGCCGAAAACGCGTTTTCCGGCGAAATCGCACACCACGGCTCTTTCTGAGAAAAAGCAAGCACGGAGGACGAGAACCGCTTTTGCCCTGCGTAGCGTTCCGGGCAGCGGGTAGAACCAGGCAGAGAATTCCCGGCTAGCAGCTTCCCTGTGGCGGGGAAGTGCAAACGTACACGTTTTCGGCCGAAAACGCGTTTTCCGGCGAAATCGCACACCACGGCTCTTTCTGAGAAAAAGCAAGCACGGAGGACGAGAACCGCTTTTGCCCTGCGTAGCGTTCCGGGCAGCGGGTAGAACCAGGCAGAGAATTCCCGGCTAGCAGCTTCCCTGTGGCGGGGAATTGCAAACGTACACGTTTTCGGCCGAAAACTCGTTTTCCGGCGAAAACGCACACCACGGCTCTTTCTGAGAAAAAGCAAGCACGGAGGACGAGAACCGCTTTTGCCCTGCGTAGCGTTCCGGGCAGCGGGTAGAACCAGGCAGAGAATTCCCGGCTAGCAGCTTCCCTGTGGCGGGGAAGTGCAAACGTACACGTTTTCGGCCGAAAACGCGTTTTCCGGCGAAAACGCACACCACGGCTCTTTCTGAGAAAAAGCAAGCACGGAGGACGAGAACCGCTTTTGCCCTGCGTAGCGTTCCGGGCAGCGGGTAGAACCAGGCAGAGAATTCCCGGCTAGCAGCTTCCCTGTGGCGGGGAATTGCAAACGTACACGTTTTCGGCCGGAAACGCGTTTTCCGGCGAAATCGCACACCACGGCTCTTTCTGAGAAAAAGCAAGCACGGAGGACGAGAACCGCTTTTGCCCTGCGTAGCGTTCCGGGCAGCGGGTAGAACCAGGCAGAGAATTCCCGGCTAGCAGCTTCCCTGTGGCGGGGAAGTGCAAACGTACACGTTTTCGGCCGAAAACGCGTTTTCCGGCGAAAACGCACACCGCGGCTCTTTCTGAGAAAAAGCAAGCACGGAGGACGAGAACCGCTTTTGCCCTGCGTAGCGTTCCGGGCAGCGGGTAGAACCAGGCAGAGAATTCCCGGCTAGCAGCTTCCCTGTGGCGGGGAAGTGCAAACGTACACGTTTTCGGCCGAAAACGCGTTTTCTGGCGAAAACGCACACCACGGCTCTTTCTGAGAAAAAGCAAGCACGGAGGACGAGAACCGCTTTTGCCCTGCGTAGCGTTCCGGGCAGCGGGTAGAACCAGGCAGAGAATTCCCGGCTAGCAGCTTCCCTGTGGCGGGGAAGTGCAAACGTACACGTTTTCGGCCGAAAACGCGTTTTCCGGCGAAAACGCACACCACGGCTCTTTCTGAGAAAAAGCAAGCACGGAGGACGAGAACCGCTTTTGCCCTGCGTAGCGTTCCGGGCAGCGGGTAGAACCAGGCAGAGAATTCCCGGCTAGCAGGTTCCCTGTGGCGGGGAAGTGCAAACGTACACGTTTTCGGCCGAAAACGCGTTTTCCGGCGAAATCGCACACCACGGCTCTTTCTGAGAAAAAGCAAGCACGGAGGACGAGAACCGCTTTTGCCCTGCGTAGCGTTCCGGGCAGCGGGTAGAACCAGGCAGAGAATTCCCGGCTAGCAGCTTCCCTGTGGCGGGGAAGTGCAAACGTACACGTTTTCGGCCGAAAACGCGTTTTCCGGCGAAAACGCACACCACGGCTCTTTCTGAGAAAAAGCAAGCACGGAGGACGAGAACCGCTTTTGCCCGGCGTAGCGTTCCGGGCAGCGGGTAGAACCAGGCAGAGAATTCCCGGCTAGCAGCTTCCCTGTGGCGGGGAAGTGCAAACGTACACGTTTTCGGCCGAAAACGCGTTTTCCGGCGAAAACGCACACCACGGCTCTTTCTGAGAAAAAGCAAGCACGGAGGACGAGAACCGCTTTTGCCCTGCGTAGCGTTCCGGGCAGCGGGTAGAACCAGGCAGAGAATTCCCGGCTAGCAGCTTCCCTGTGGCGGGGAAGTGCAAACGTACACGTTTTCGGCCGAAAACGCGTTTTCCGGCGAAATCGCACACCACGGCTCTTTCTGAGAAAAAGCAAGCACGGAGGACGAGAACCGCTTTTGCCCTGCGTAGCGTTCCGGGCAGCGGGTAGAACCAGGCAGAGAATTCCCGGCTAGCACTTTCCCTGTGGCGGGGAAGTGCAAACGTACACGTTTTCGGCCGAAAATGCGTTTTCCGGCGAAATCGCACACCACGGCTCTTTCTGAGAAAAAGCAAGCACGGAGGACGAGAACCGCTTTTGCCCTGCGTAGCGTTCCGGGCAGCGGGTAGAACCAGGCAGAGAATTCCCGGCTAGCAGCTTCCCTGTGGCGGGGAAGTGCAAACGTACACGTTTTCGGCCGAAAACGCGTTTTCCGGCGAAAACGCACACCACGGCTCTTTCTGAGAAAAAGCAAGCACGGAGGACGAGAACCGCTTTTGCCCTGCGTAGCGTTCCGGGCAGCGGGTAGAACCAGGCAGAGAATTCCCGGCTAGCAGCTTCCCTGTGGCGGGGAAGTGCAAACGTACACGTTTTCGGCCGAAAACGCGTTTTCCGGCGAAAACGCACACCACGGCTCTTTCTGAGAGAAAGCAAGCACGGAGGACGAGAACCGCTTTTGCCCTGCGTAGCGTTCCGGGCAGCGGGTAGAACCAGGCAGAGAATTCCCGGCTAGCAGCTTCCCTGTGGCGGGGAAGTGCAAACGTACACGTTTTCGGCCGAAAACGCGTTTTCCGGCGAAATCGCACACCACGGCTCTTTCTGAGAAAAAGCAAGCACGGAGGACGAGAACCGCTTTTGCCCTGCGTAGCGTTCCGGGCAGCGGGTAGAACCAGGCAGAGAATTCCCGGATAGCAGCTTCCCTGTGGCGGGGAAGTGCAAACGTACACGTTTTCGGCCGAAAACGCGTTTTCCGGCGAAAAAGCACACCACGGCTCTTTCTGAGAAAAAGCAAGCACGGAGGACGAGAACCGCTTTTGCCCTGCGTAGCGTTCCGGGCAGCGGGTAGAACCAGGCAGAGAATTCCGGGCTAGCAGCTTCCCTGTGGCGGGGAAGTGCAAACGTACACGTTTTCGGCCGAAAACGAGTTTTCCGGCGAAAACGCACACCACGGCTCTTTCTGAGAAAAAGCAAGCACGGAGGACGAGAATCGCTTTTGCCCTGCGTAGCGTTCCGGGCAGCGGTTAGAACCAGGCAGAGAATTCCCGGCTAGCAGCTTCCCTGTGTCGGGGAAGTGCAAACGTACACGTTTTCGGCCGAAAACGCGTTTTCCGGCGAAATCGCACACCACGGCTCTTTCTGAGAAAAAGCAAGCACGGAGGACGAGAACCGCTTTTGCCCTGCGTAACGTTCCGGGCAGCGGGTAGAACCAGGCAGAGAATTCCCGGCTAGCAGCTTCCCTGTGGCGGGGAAGTGCAAACGTACACGTTTTCGGCCGAAAACGCGTTTTCCGGCGAAATCGCACACCACGGCTCTTTCTGAGAAAAAGCAAGCACGGAGGACGAGAACCGCTTTTGCCCTACGTAGCGTTCCGGGCAGCGGGTAGAACCAGGCAGAGAATTCCCGGCTAGCAGCTTCCCTGTGGCGGGGAATTGCAAACGTACACGTTTTCGGCCGAAAACTCGTTTTCCGGCGAAAACGCACACCACGGCTCTTTCTGAGAAAAAGCAAGCACGGAGGACGAGAACCGCTTTTGCCCTGCGTAGCGTTCCGGGCAGCGGGTAGAACCAGGCAGAGAATTCCCGGCTAGCAGCTTCCCTGTGGCGGGGAAGTGCAAACGTACACGTTTTCGGCCGAAAAGGCGTTTTCCGGCGAAAACGCACACCACGGCTCTTTCTGAGAAAAAGCAAGCACGGAGGACGAGAACCGCTTTTGCCCTGCGTAGCGTTCCGGGCAGCGGGTAGAACCAGGCAGAGAATTCCCGGCTAGCAGCTTCCCTGTGGCGGGGAAGTGCAAACGTACACGTTTTCGGCCGAAAACGCGTTTTCCGGCGAAAACGCACACCACGGCTCTTTCTGAGAAAAAGCAAGCACGGAGGACGAGAACCGCTTTTACCCTGCGTAGCGTTCCGGGCAGCGGGTAGAACCAGGCAGAGAATTCCCGGCTAGCAGCTTCCCTGTGGCGGGGAAGTGCAAACGTACACGTTTTCGGCCAAAAACGCGTTTTCCGGCGAAAAGGCACACCACGGCTCTTTCTGAGAAAAAGCAAGCACGGAGGACGAGAACCGCTTTTGCCCTGCGTAGCGTTCCGGGCAGCGGGTAGAACCAGGCAGAGAATTCCCGGCTAGCAGCTTCCCTGTGGCGGGGAAGTGCAAACGTACACGTTTTCGGCCGAAAACGCGTTTTCCGGCGAAAACGCACACCACGGCTCTTTCTGAGAAAAAGCAAGCACGGAGGACGAGAACCGCTTTTGCCCTGCGTAGCGTTCCGGGCAGCGGGTAGAACCAGGCAGAGAATTCCCGGCTAGCAGCTTCCCTGTGGCGGGGAAGTGCAAACGTACACGTTTTCGGCCGAAAACGCGTTTTCCGGCGAAATCGCACACCACGGCTCTTTCTGAGAAAAAGCAAGCACGGAGGACGAGAACCGCTTTTGCCCTGCGTAGCGTTCCGGGCAGCGGGTAGAACCAGGCAGAGAATTCCCGGCTAGCAGGTTCCCTGTGGCGGGGAAGTGCAAACGTACACGTTTTCGGCCGAAAACGCGTTTTCCGGCGAAAACGCACACCACGGCTCTTTCTGAGAAAAAGCAAGCACGGAGGACGAGAACCGCTTTTGCCCTGCGTAGCGTTCCGGGCAGCGGGTAGAACCAGGCAGAGAATTCCCGGCTAGCAGCTTCCCTGTGGCGGGGAAGTGCAAACGTACACGTTTTCGGCCGAAAACGAGTTTTCCGGCGAAATCGCACACCACGGCTCTTTCTGAGAAAAAACAAGCACGGAGGACGAGAACCACTTTTGCCCTGCGTAGCGTTCCGGGCAGCGGGTAGAACCAGGCAGAGAATTCCCGGCTAGCAGCTTCCCTGTGGCGGGGAAGTGCAAACGTACACGTTTTCGGCCGAAAACGCGTTTTCCGGCGAAAACGCACACCACGGCTCTTTCTGAGAAAAAGCAAGCACGGAGGACGAGAACCGCTTTTGCCCTGCGTAGCGTTCCGGGCAGCGGGTAGAACCAGGCAGAGAATTCCCGGCTAGCAGCTTCCCTGTGGCGGGGAAGTGCAAACGTACACGTTTTCGGCCGAAAACGCGTTTTCCGACGAAAACGCACACCACGGCTCTTTCTGAGAAAAAGCAAGCACGGAGGACGAGAACCGCTTTTGCCCTGCGTAGCGTTCCGGGCAGCGGGTAGAACCAGGCAGAGAATTCCCGGCTAGCAGCTTCCCTGTGGCGGGGAAGTGCAAACGTACACGTTTTCGGCCAAAAACGCGTTTTCCGGCGAAAACGCACACCACGGCTCTTTCTGAGAAAAAGCAAGCACGGAGGACGAGAACCGCTTTTGCCCTGCGTAGCGTTCCGGGCAGCGGGTAGAACCAGGCAGAGAATACCCGGCTAGCAGCTTCCCTGTGGCGGGGAAGTGCAAACGTACACGTTTTCGGCCGAAATCGAGTTTTCCGGCGAAAACGCACACCACGGCTCTTTCTGAGAAAAAACAAGCACGGAGGACGAGAACCGCTTTTGCCCTGCGTAGCGTTCCGGGCAGCGGGTAGAACCAGGCAGAGAATTCCCGGCTAGCAGCTTCCCTGTAGCGGGGAAGTGCAAACGTACACGTTTTCGGCCGAAAACGCGTTTTCCGGCGAAATCGCACACCACGGCTCTTTCTGAGAAAAAGCAAGCACGGAGGACGAGAACCGCTTTTGCCCTGCGTAGCGTTCCGGGCAGCGGGTAGAACCAGGCAGAGAATTCCCGGCTAGCAGCTTCCCTGTGGCGGGGAAGTGCAAACGTACACGTTTTCGGCCGAAAACGCGTTTTCCGGCGAAAACGCACACCACGGCTCTTTCTGAGAAAAAGCAAGCACGGAGGACGAGAACCGCTTTTGCCCTGCGTAGCGTTCCGGGCAGCGGGTAGAACCAGGCAGAGAATTCCCGGCTAGCAGCTTCCCTGTGGCGGGGAAGTGCAAACGTACACGTTTTCGGCCGAAAACGAGTTTTCCGGCGAAAACGCACACCACGGCTCTTTCTGAGAAAAAGCAAGCACGGAGGACGAGAATCGCTTTTGCCCTGCGTAGCGTTCCGGGCAGCGGTTAGAACCAGGCAGAGAATTCCCGGCTAGCAGCTTCCCTGTGTCGGGGAAGTGCAAACGTACACGTTTTCGGCCGAAAACGCGTTTTCCGGCGAAATCGCACACCACGGCTCTTTCTGAGAAAAAGCAAGCACGGAGGACGAGAACCGCTTTTGCCCTGCGTAGCGTTCCGGGCAGCGGGTAGAACCAGGCAGAGAATTCCCGGCTAGCAGCTTCCCTGTGGCGGGGAAGTGCAAACGTACACGTTTTCGGCCGAAAACGCGTTTTCCGGCGAAATCGCACACCACGGCTCTTTCTGAGAAAAAGCAAGCACGGAGGACGAGAACCGCTTTTGCCCTGCGTAGCGTTCCGGGCAGCGGGTAGAACCAGGCAGAGAATTCCCGGCTAGCAGCTTCCCTGTGGCGGGGAATTGCAAACGTACACGTTTTCGGCCGAAAACTCGTTTTCCGGCGAAAACGCACACCACGGCTCTTTCTGAGAAAAAGCAAGCACGGAGGACGAGAACCGCTTTTGCCCTGCGTAGCGTTCCGGGCAGCGGGTAGAACCAGGCAGAGAATTCCCGGCTAGCAGCTTCCCTGTGGCGGGGAAGTGCAAACGTACACGTTTTCGGCCGAAAACGCGTTTTCCGGCGAAAACGCACACCACGGCTCTTTCTGAGAAAAAGCAAGCACGGAGGACGAGAACCGCTTTTGCCCTGCGTAGCGTTCCGGGCAGCGGGTAGAACCAGGCAGAGAATTCCCGGCTAGCAGCTTCCCTGTGGCGGGGAAGTGCAAACGTACACGTTTTCGGCCGAAAACGCGTTTTCCGGCGAAAACGCACACCACGGCTCTTTCTGAGAAAAAGCAAGCACGGAGGACGAGAACCGCTTTTGCCCTGCGTAGCGTTCCGGGCAGCGGGTAGAACCAGGCAGAGAATTCCCGGCTAGCAGCTTCCCTGTGGCGGGGAAGTGCAAACGTACACGTTTTCGGCCGAAAACGCGTTTTCCGGCGAAAACGCACACCACGGCTCTTTCTGAGAAAAAGCAAGCACGGAGGACGAGAACCGCTTTTGCCCTGCGTAGCGTTCCGGGCAGCGGGTAGAACCAGGCAGAGAATTCCCGGCTAGCAGCTTCCCTGTGGCGGGGAAGTGCAAACGTACACGTTTTCGGCCGAAAACGCGTTTTCCGGCGAAAACGCACACCACGGCTCTTTCTGAGAAAAAGCAAGCACGGAGGACGAGAACCGCTTTTGCCCTGCGTAGCGTTCCGGGCAGCGGGTAGAACCAGGCAGAGAATTCCCGGCTAGCAGCTTCCCTGTGGCGGGGAAGTGCAAACGTACACGTTTTCGGCCGAAAACGCGTTTTCCGGCGAAAACGCACACCACGGCTCTTTCTGAGAAAAAGCAAGCACGGAGGACGAGAACCGCTTTTGCCCTGCGTAGCGTTCCGGGCAGCGGGTAGAACCAGGCAGAGAATTCCCGGCTAGCAGCTTCCCTGTGGCGGGGAAGTGCAAACGTACACGTTTTCGGCCGAAAACGCGTTTTCCGGCGAAAACGCACACCACGGCTCTTTCTGAGAAAAAGCAAGCACGGAGGACGAGAACCGCTTTTGCCCTGCGTAGCGTTCCGGGCAGCGGGTAGAACCAGGCAGAGAATTCCCGGCTAGCAGCTTCCCTGTGGCGGGGAAGTGCAAACGTACACGTTTTCGGCCGAAAACGCGTTTTCCGGCGAAAACGCACACCACGGCTCTTTCTGAGAAAAAGCAAGCACGGAGGACGAGAACCGCTTTTGCCCTGCGTAGCGTTCCGGGCAGCGGGTAGAACCAGGCAGAGAATTCCCGGCTAGCAGCTTCCCTGTGGCGGGGAAGTGCAAACGTACACGTTTTCGGCCGAAAACGCGTTTTCCGGCGAAAACGCACACCACGGCTCTTTCTGAGAAAAAGCAAGCACGGAGGACGAGAACCGCTTTTGCCCTGCGTAGCGTTCCGGGCAGCGGGTAGAACCAGGCAGAGAATTCCCGGCTAGCAGCTTCCCTGTGGCGGGGAAGTGCAAACGTACACGTTTTCGGCCGAAAACGCGTTTTCCGGCGAAAACGCACACCACGGCTCTTTCTGAGAAAAAGCAAGCACGGAGGACGAGAACCGCTTTTGCCCTGCGTAGCGTTCCGGGCAGCGGGTAGAACCAGGCAGAGAATTCCCGGCTAGCAGCTTCCCTGTGGCGGGGAAGTGCAAACGTACACGTTTTCGGCCGAAAACGCGTTTTCCGGCGAAAACGCACACCACGGCTCTTTCTGAGAAAAAGCAAGCACGGAGGACGAGAACCGCTTTTGCCCTGCGTAGCGTTCCGGGCAGCGGGTAGAACCAGGCAGAGAATTCCCGGCTAGCAGCTTCCCTGTGGCGGGGAAGTGCAAACGTACACGTTTTCGGCCGAAAACGCGTTTTCCGGCGAAAACGCACACCACGGCTCTTTCTGAGAAAAAGCAAGCACGGAGGACGAGAACCGCTTTTGCCCTGCGTAGCGTTCCGGGCAGCGGGTAGAACCAGGCAGAGAATTCCCGGCTAGCAGCTTCCCTGTGGCGGGGAAGTGCAAACGTACACGTTTTCGGCCGAAAACGCGTTTTCCGGCGAAAACGCACACCACGGCTCTTTCTGAGAAAAAGCAAGCACGGAGGACGAGAACCGCTTTTGCCCTGCGTAGCGTTCCGGGCAGCGGGTAGAACCAGGCAGAGAATTCCCGGCTAGCAGCTTCCCTGTGGCGGGGAAGTGCAAACGTACACGTTTTCGGCCGAAAACGCGTTTTCCGGCGAAAACGCACACCACGGCTCTTTCTGAGAAAAAGCAAGCACGGAGGACGAGAACCGCTTTTGCCCTGCGTAGCGTTCCGGGCAGCGGGTAGAACCAGGCAGAGAATTCCCGGCTAGCAGCTTCCCTGTGGCGGGGAAGTGCAAACGTACACGTTTTCGGCCGAAAACGCGTTTTCCGGCGAAAACGCACACCACGGCTCTTTCTGAGAAAAAGCAAGCACGGAGGACGAGAACCGCTTTTGCCCTGCGTAGCGTTCCGGGCAGCGGGTAGAACCAGGCAGAGAATTCCCGGCTAGCAGCTTCCCTGTGGCGGGGAAGTGCAAACGTACACGTTTTCGGCCGAAAACGCGTTTTCCGGCGAAAACGCACACCACGGCTCTTTCTGAGAAAAAGCAAGCACGGAGGACGAGAACCGCTTTTGCCCTGCGTAGCGTTCCGGGCAGCGGGTAGAACCAGGCAGAGAATTCCCGGCTAGCAGCTTCCCTGTGGCGGGGAAGTGCAAACGTACACGTTTTCGGCCGAAAACGCGTTTTCCGGCGAAAACGCACACCACGGCTCTTTCTGAGAAAAAGCAAGCACGGAGGACGAGAACCGCTTTTGCCCTGCGTAGCGTTCCGGGCAGCGGGTAGAACCAGGCAGAGAATTCCCGGCTAGCAGCTTCCCTGTGGCGGGGAAGTGCAAACGTACACGTTTTCGGCCGAAAACGCGTTTTCCGGCGAAAACGCACACCACGGCTCTTTCTGAGAAAAAGCAAGCACGGAGGACGAGAACCGCTTTTGCCCTGCGTAGCGTTCCGGGCAGCGGGTAGAACCAGGCAGAGAATTCCCGGCTAGCAGCTTCCCTGTGGCGGGGAAGTGCAAACGTACACGTTTTCGGCCGAAAACGCGTTTTCCGGCGAAAACGCACACCACGGCTCTTTCTGAGAAAAAGCAAGCACGGAGGACGAGAACCGCTTTTGCCCTGCGTAGCGTTCCGGGCAGCGGGTAGAACCAGGCAGAGAATTCCCGGCTAGCAGCTTCCCTGTGGCGGGGAAGTGCAAACGTACACGTTTTCGGCCGAAAACGCGTTTTCCGGCGAAAACGCACACCACGGCTCTTTCTGAGAAAAAGCAAGCACGGAGGACGAGAACCGCTTTTGCCCTGCGTAGCGTTCCGGGCAGCGGGTAGAACCAGGCAGAGAATTCCCGGCTAGCAGCTTCCCTGTGGCGGGGAAGTGCAAACGTACACGTTTTCGGCCGAAAACGCGTTTTCCGGCGAAAACGCACACCACGGCTCTTTCTGAGAAAAAGCAAGCACGGAGGACGAGAACCGCTTTTGCCCTGCGTAGCGTTCCGGGCAGCGGGTAGAACCAGGCAGAGAATTCCCGGCTAGCAGCTTCCCTGTGGCGGGGAAGTGCAAACGTACACGTTTTCGGCCGAAAACGCGTTTTCCGGCGAAAACGCACACCACGGCTCTTTCTGAGAAAAAGCAAGCACGGAGGACGAGAACCGCTTTTGCCCTGCGTAGCGTTCCGGGCAGCGGGTAGAACCAGGCAGAGAATTCCCGGCTAGCAGCTTCCCTGTGGCGGGGAAGTGCAAACGTACACGTTTTCGGCCGAAAACGCGTTTTCCGGCGAAAACGCACACCACGGCTCTTTCTGAGAAAAAGCAAGCACGGAGGACGAGAACCGCTTTTGCCCTGCGTAGCGTTCCGGGCAGCGGGTAGAACCAGGCAGAGAATTCCCGGCTAGCAGCTTCCCTGTGGCGGGGAAGTGCAAACGTACACGTTTTCGGCCGAAAACGCGTTTTCCGGCGAAAACGCACACCACGGCTCTTTCTGAGAAAAAGCAAGCACGGAGGACGAGAACCGCTTTTGCCCTGCGTAGCGTTCCGGGCAGCGGGTAGAACCAGGCAGAGAATTCCCGGCTAGCAGCTTCCCTGTGGCGGGGAAGTGCAAACGTACACGTTTTCGGCCGAAAACGCGTTTTCCGGCGAAAACGCACACCACGGCTCTTTCTGAGAAAAAGCAAGCACGGAGGACGAGAACCGCTTTTGCCCTGCGTAGCGTTCCGGGCAGCGGGTAGAACCAGGCAGAGAATTCCCGGCTAGCAGCTTCCCTGTGGCGGGGAAGTGCAAACGTACACGTTTTCGGCCGAAAACGCGTTTTCCGGCGAAAACGCACACCACGGCTCTTTCTGAGAAAAAGCAAGCACGGAGGACGAGAACCGCTTTTGCCCTGCGTAGCGTTCCGGGCAGCGGGTAGAACCAGGCAGAGAATTCCCGGCTAGCAGCTTCCCTGTGGCGGGGAAGTGCAAACGTACACGTTTTCGGCCGAAAACGCGTTTTCCGGCGAAAACGCACACCACGGCTCTTTCTGAGAAAAAGCAAGCACGGAGGACGAGAACCGCTTTTGCCCTGCGTAGCGTTCCGGGCAGCGGGTAGAACCAGGCAGAGAATTCCCGGCTAGCAGCTTCCCTGTGGCGGGGAAGTGCAAACGTACACGTTTTCGGCCGAAAACGCGTTTTCCGGCGAAAACGCACACCACGGCTCTTTCTGAGAAAAAGCAAGCACGGAGGACGAGAACCGCTTTTGCCCTGCGTAGCGTTCCGGGCAGCGGGTAGAACCAGGCAGAGAATTCCCGGCTAGCAGCTTCCCTGTGGCGGGGAAGTGCAAACGTACACGTTTTCGGCCGAAAACGCGTTTTCCGGCGAAAACGCACACCACGGCTCTTTCTGAGAAAAAGCAAGCACGGAGGACGAGAACCGCTTTTGCCCTGCGTAGCGTTCCGGGCAGCGGGTAGAACCAGGCAGAGAATTCCCGGCTAGCAGCTTCCCTGTGGCGGGGAAGTGCAAACGTACACGTTTTCGGCCGAAAACGCGTTTTCCGGCGAAAACGCACACCACGGCTCTTTCTGAGAAAAAGCAAGCACGGAGGACGAGAACCGCTTTTGCCCTGCGTAGCGTTCCGGGCAGCGGGTAGAACCAGGCAGAGAATTCCCGGCTAGCAGCTTCCCTGTGGCGGGGAAGTGCAAACGTACACGTTTTCGGCCGAAAACGCGTTTTCCGGCGAAAACGCACACCACGGCTCTTTCTGAGAAAAAGCAAGCACGGAGGACGAGAACCGCTTTTGCCCTGCGTAGCGTTCCGGGCAGCGGGTAGAACCAGGCAGAGAATTCCCGGCTAGCAGCTTCCCTGTGGCGGGGAAGTGCAAACGTACACGTTTTCGGCCGAAAACGCGTTTTCCGGCGAAAACGCACACCACGGCTCTTTCTGAGAAAAAGCAAGCACGGAGGACGAGAACCGCTTTTGCCCTGCGTAGCGTTCCGGGCAGCGGGTAGAACCAGGCAGAGAATTCCCGGCTAGCAGCTTCCCTGTGGCGGGGAAGTGCAAACGTACACGTTTTCGGCCGAAAACGCGTTTTCCGGCGAAAACGCACACCACGGCTCTTTCTGAGAAAAAGCAAGCACGGAGGACGAGAACCGCTTTTGCCCTGCGTAGCGTTCCGGGCAGCGGGTAGAACCAGGCAGAGAATTCCCGGCTAGCAGCTTCCCTGTGGCGGGGAAGTGCAAACGTACACGTTTTCGGCCGAAAACGCGTTTTCCGGCGAAAACGCACACCACGGCTCTTTCTGAGAAAAAGCAAGCACGGAGGACGAGAACCGCTTTTGCCCTGCGTAGCGTTCCGGGCAGCGGGTAGAACCAGGCAGAGAATTCCCGGCTAGCAGCTTCCCTGTGGCGGGGAAGTGCAAACGTACACGTTTTCGGCCGAAAACGCGTTTTCCGGCGAAAACGCACACCACGGCTCTTTCTGAGAAAAAGCAAGCACGGAGGACGAGAACCGCTTTTGCCCTGCGTAGCGTTCCGGGCAGCGGGTAGAACCAGGCAGAGAATTCCCGGCTAGCAGCTTCCCTGTGGCGGGGAAGTGCAAACGTACACGTTTTCGGCCGAAAACGCGTTTTCCGGCGAAAACGCACACCACGGCTCTTTCTGAGAAAAAGCAAGCACGGAGGACGAGAACCGCTTTTGCCCTGCGTAGCGTTCCGGGCAGCGGGTAGAACCAGGCAGAGAATTCCCGGCTAGCAGCTTCCCTGTGGCGGGGAAGTGCAAACGTACACGTTTTCGGCCGAAAACGCGTTTTCCGGCGAAAACGCACACCACGGCTCTTTCTGAGAAAAAGCAAGCACGGAGGACGAGAACCGCTTTTGCCCTGCGTAGCGTTCCGGGCAGCGGGTAGAACCAGGCAGAGAATTCCCGGCTAGCAGCTTCCCTGTGGCGGGGAAGTGCAAACGTACACGTTTTCGGCCGAAAACGCGTTTTCCGGCGAAAACGCACACCACGGCTCTTTCTGAGAAAAAGCAAGCACGGAGGACGAGAACCGCTTTTGCCCTGCGTAGCGTTCCGGGCAGCGGGTAGAACCAGGCAGAGAATTCCCGGCTAGCAGCTTCCCTGTGGCGGGGAAGTGCAAACGTACACGTTTTCGGCCGAAAACGCGTTTTCCGGCGAAAACGCACACCACGGCTCTTTCTGAGAAAAAGCAAGCACGGAGGACGAGAACCGCTTTTGCCCTGCGTAGCGTTCCGGGCAGCGGGTAGAACCAGGCAGAGAATTCCCGGCTAGCAGCTTCCCTGTGGCGGGGAAGTGCAAACGTACACGTTTTCGGCCGAAAACGCGTTTTCCGGCGAAAACGCACACCACGGCTCTTTCTGAGAAAAAGCAAGCACGGAGGACGAGAACCGCTTTTGCCCTGCGTAGCGTTCCGGGCAGCGGGTAGAACCAGGCAGAGAATTCCCGGCTAGCAGCTTCCCTGTGGCGGGGAAGTGCAAACGTACACGTTTTCGGCCGAAAACGCGTTTTCCGGCGAAAACGCACACCACGGCTCTTTCTGAGAAAAAGCAAGCACGGAGGACGAGAACCGCTTTTGCCCTGCGTAGCGTTCCGGGCAGCGGGTAGAACCAGGCAGAGAATTCCCGGCTAGCAGCTTCCCTGTGGCGGGGAAGTGCAAACGTACACGTTTTCGGCCGAAAACGCGTTTTCCGGCGAAAACGCACACCACGGCTCTTTCTGAGAAAAAGCAAGCACGGAGGACGAGAACCGCTTTTGCCCTGCGTAGCGTTCCGGGCAGCGGGTAGAACCAGGCAGAGAATTCCCGGCTAGCAGCTTCCCTGTGGCGGGGAAGTGCAAACGTACACGTTTTCGGCCGAAAACGCGTTTTCCGGCGAAAACGCACACCACGGCTCTTTCTGAGAAAAAGCAAGCACGGAGGACGAGAACCGCTTTTGCCCTGCGTAGCGTTCCGGGCAGCGGGTAGAACCAGGCAGAGAATTCCCGGCTAGCAGCTTCCCTGTGGCGGGGAAGTGCAAACGTACACGTTTTCGGCCGAAAACGCGTTTTCCGGCGAAAACGCACACCACGGCTCTTTCTGAGAAAAAGCAAGCACGGAGGACGAGAACCGCTTTTGCCCTGCGTAGCGTTCCGGGCAGCGGGTAGAACCAGGCAGAGAATTCCCGGCTAGCAGCTTCCCTGTGGCGGGGAAGTGCAAACGTACACGTTTTCGGCCGAAAACGCGTTTTCCGGCGAAAACGCACACCACGGCTCTTTCTGAGAAAAAGCAAGCACGGAGGACGAGAACCGCTTTTGCCCTGCGTAGCGTTCCGGGCAGCGGGTAGAACCAGGCAGAGAATTCCCGGCTAGCAGCTTCCCTGTGGCGGGGAAGTGCAAACGTACACGTTTTCGGCCGAAAACGCGTTTTCCGGCGAAAACGCACACCACGGCTCTTTCTGAGAAAAAGCAAGCACGGAGGACGAGAACCGCTTTTGCCCTGCGTAGCGTTCCGGGCAGCGGGTAGAACCAGGCAGAGAATTCCCGGCTAGCAGCTTCCCTGTGGCGGGGAAGTGCAAACGTACACGTTTTCGGCCGAAAACGCGTTTTCCGGCGAAAACGCACACCACGGCTCTTTCTGAGAAAAAGCAAGCACGGAGGACGAGAACCGCTTTTGCCCTGCGTAGCGTTCCGGGCAGCGGGTAGAACCAGGCAGAGAATTCCCGGCTAGCAGCTTCCCTGTGGCGGGGAAGTGCAAACGTACACGTTTTCGGCCGAAAACGCGTTTTCCGGCGAAAACGCACACCACGGCTCTTTCTGAGAAAAAGCAAGCACGGAGGACGAGAACCGCTTTTGCCCTGCGTAGCGTTCCGGGCAGCGGGTAGAACCAGGCAGAGAATTCCCGGCTAGCAGCTTCCCTGTGGCGGGGAAGTGCAAACGTACACGTTTTCGGCCGAAAACGCGTTTTCCGGCGAAAACGCACACCACGGCTCTTTCTGAGAAAAAGCAAGCACGGAGGACGAGAACCGCTTTTGCCCTGCGTAGCGTTCCGGGCAGCGGGTAGAACCAGGCAGAGAATTCCCGGCTAGCAGCTTCCCTGTGGCGGGGAAGTGCAAACGTACACGTTTTCGGCCGAAAACGCGTTTTCCGGCGAAAACGCACACCACGGCTCTTTCTGAGAAAAAGCAAGCACGGAGGACGAGAACCGCTTTTGCCCTGCGTAGCGTTCCGGGCAGCGGGTAGAACCAGGCAGAGAATTCCCGGCTAGCAGCTTCCCTGTGGCGGGGAAGTGCAAACGTACACTGTTTTCGGCCGAAAACGCGTTTTCCGGCGAAAACGCACACCACGGCTCTTTCTGAGAAAAAGCAAGCACGGAGGACGAGAACCGCTTTTGCCCTGCGTAGCGTTCCGGGCAGCGGGTAGAACCAGGCAGAGAATTCCCGGCTAGCAGCTTCCCTGTGGCGGGGAAGTGCAAACGTACACGTTTTCGGCCGAAAACGCGTTTTCCGGCGAAAACGCACACCACGGCTCTTTCTGAGAAAAAGCAAGCACGGAGGACGAGAACCGCTTTTGCCCTGCGTAGCGTTCCGGGCAGCGGGTAGAACCAGGCAGAGAATTCCCGGCTAGCAGCTTCCCTGTGGCGGGGAAGTGCAAACGTACACGTTTTCGGCCGAAAACGCGTTTTCCGGCGAAAACGCACACCACGGCTCTTTCTGAGAAAAAGCAAGCACGGAGGACGAGAACCGCTTTTGCCCTGCGTAGCGTTCCGGGCAGCGGGTAGAACCAGGCAGAGAATTCCCGGCTAGCAGCTTCCCTGTGGCGGGGAAGTGCAAACGTACACGTTTTCGGCCGAAAACGCGTTTTCCGGCGAAAACGCACACCACGGCTCTTTCTGAGAAAAAGCAAGCACGGAGGACGAGAACCGCTTTTGCCCTGCGTAGCGTTCCGGGCAGCGGGTAGAACCAGGCAGAGAATTCCCGGCTAGCAGCTTCCCTGTGGCGGGGAAGTGCAAACGTACACGTTTTCGGCCGAAAACGCGTTTTCCGGCGAAAACGCACACCACGGCTCTTTCTGAGAAAAAGCAAGCACGGAGGACGAGAACCGCTTTTGCCCTGCGTAGCGTTCCGGGCAGCGGGTAGAACCAGGCAGAGAATTCCCGGCTAGCAGCTTCCCTGTGGCGGGGAAGTGCAAACGTACACGTTTTCGGCCGAAAACGCGTTTTCCGGCGAAATCGCACACCACGGCTCTTTCTGAGAAAAAGCAAGCACGGAGGACGAGAACCGCTTTTGCCCTGCGTAGCGTTCCGGGCAGCGGGTAGAACCAGGCAGAGAATTCCCGGCTAGCAGCTTCCCTGTGGCGGGGAAGTGCAAACGTACACGTTTTCGGCCGAAAACGCGTTTTCCGGCGAAAAGGCACACCACGGCTCTTTCTGAGAAAAAGCAAGCACGGAGGACGAGAACCGCTTTTGCCCTGCGTAGCGTTCCGGGCAGCGGGTAGAACCAGGCAGAGAATTCCCGGCTAGCAGCTTCCCTGTGGCGGGGAAGTGCAAACGTACACGTTTTCGGCCGAAAACGCATTTTCCGGCGAAAACGCACACCACGGCTCTTTCTGAGAAAAAGCAAGCACGGAGGACGAGAACCGCTTTTGCCCTGCGTAGCGTTCCGGGCAGCGGGTAGAACCAGGCAGAGAATTCCCGGCTAGCAGCTTCCCTGTGGCGGGGAAGTGCAAACGTACACGTTTTCGGCCGAAAACGCGTTTTCCGGCGAAATCGCACACCACGGCTCTTTCTGAGAAAAAGCAAGCACGGAGGACGAGAACCGCTTTTGCCCTGCGTAGCGTTCCGGGCAGCGGGTAGAACCAGGCAGAGAATTCCCGGCTAGCAGCTTCCCTGTGGCGGGGAAGTGCAAACGTACACGTTTTCGGCCGAAAACGCGTTTTCCGGCGAAAACGCACACCACGGCTCTTTCTGAGAAAAAGCAAGCACGGAGGACGAGAACCGCTTTTGCCCTGCGTAGCGTTCCGGGCAGCGGGTAGAACCAGGCAGAGAATTCCCGGATAGCAGCTTCCCTGTGGCGGGGAAGTGCAAACGTACACGTTTTCGGCCGAAAACGCGTTTTCCGGCGAAAACGCACACCACGGCTCTTTCTGAGAAAAAGCAAGCACGGAGGACGAGAACCGCTTTTGCCCTGCGTAGCGTTCCGGGCAGCGGGTAGAACCAGGCAGAGAATTCCCGGCTAGCAGCTTCCCTGTGGCGGGGAAGTGCAAACGTACACGTTTTCCGCCGAAAACGCGTTTTCCTGCGAAAACGCACACTATGGCTCTTTCTGAGAAAAAGCAAGCACGGAGGACGAGAACCGCTTTTGCCCTGCTTAACGTTCCGGGCAGCGGGTAGAACCAGGCAGAGAATTCCCGGCTAGCAGCTTCCCTGTGGCGGGGAAGTGCAAACGTACACGTTTTCGGCCGAAAACGCGTTTTCCGGCGAAAACGCACACCACGGCTCTTTCTGAGAAAAAGCAAGCACGGAGGACGAGAACCGCTTTTGCCCTGCGTAGCGTTCCGGGCAGCGGGTAGAACCAGGCAGAGAATTCCCGGCTAGCAGCTTCCCTGTGGCGGGGAAGTGCAAACGTACACGTTTTCGGCCGAAAACGCGTTTTCCGGCGAAATCGCACACCACGGCTCTTTCTGAGAAAAAGCAAGCACGGAGGACGAGAACCGCTTTTGCCCTGCGTAGCGTTCCGGGCAGCGGGTAGAACCAGGCAGAGAATTCCCGGCTAGCAGCTTCCCTGTGGCGGGGAAGTGCAAACGTACACGTTTTCGGCCGAAAACGCGTTTTCCGGCGAAAACGCACACCACGGCTCTTTCTGAGAAAAAGCAAGCACGGAGGACGAGAACCGCTTTTGCCCTGCGTAGCGTTCCGGGCAGCGGGTAGAACCAGGCAGAGAATTCCCGGATAGCAGCTTCCATGTGGCGGGGAAGTGCAAACGTACACGTTTTCGGCCGAAAACGCGTTTTCCGGCGAAATCGCACACCACGGCTCTTTCTGAGAAAAAGCAAGCACGGAGGACGAGAACCGCTTTTGCCCTGCGTAGCGTTCCGGGCAGCGGGTAGAACCAGGCAGAGAATTCCCGGCTAGCAGCTTCCCTGTGGCGGGGAAGTGCAAACGTACACGTTTTCGGCCGAAAACGCGTTTTCCGGCGAAATCGCACACCACGGCTCTTTCTGAGAAAAAGCAAGCACGGAGGACGAGAACCGCTTTTGCCCTGCGTAGCGTTCCGGGCAGCGGGTAGAACCAGGCAGAGAATTCCCGGCTAGCAGCTTCCCTGTGGCGGGGAAGTGCAAACGTACACGTTTTCGGCCGAAAACGCGTTTTCCGGCGAAATCGCACACCACGGCTCTTTCTGAGAAAAAGCAAGCACGGAGGACGAGAACCACTTTTGCCCTGCGTAGCGTTCCGGGCAGCGGGTAGAACCAGGCAGAGAATTCCCGGCTAGCAGCTTCCCTGTGGCGGGGAAGTGCAAACGTACATGTTTTCGGCCGAAAACGCGTTTTCCGGCGAAAACGCACACCACGGCTCTTTCTGAGAAAAAGCAAGCACGGAGGACGAGAACCGATTTTGCCCTGCTTAACGTTCCGGGCAGCGGGTAGAACCAGGCAGAGAATTCCCGGCTAGCAGCTTCCCTGTGGCGGGGAAGTGCAAACGTACACGTTTTCGGCCGAAAACGCGTTTTCCGGCGAAATCGCACACCACGGCTCTTTCTGAGAAAAAGCAAGCACGGAGGACGAGAACCGCTTTTGCCCTGCGTAGCGATCCGGGCAGCGGGTAGAACCAGGCAGAGAATTCCCGGCTAGCAGCTTCCCTGTGGCGGGGAAGTGCAAACGTACACGTTTTCGGCCGAAAACGCGTTTTCCGGCGAAATCGCACACCACGGCTCTTTCTGAGAAAAAGCAAGCACGGAGGACGAGAACCGCTTTTGCCCTGCGTAGCGTTCCGGGCAGCGGGTAGAACCAGGCAGAGAATTCCCGGCTAGCAGCTTCCCTGTGGCGGGGAAGTGCAAACGTACACGTTTTCGGCCGAAAACGCGTTTTCCGGCGAAAACGCACACCACGGCTCTTTCTGAGAAAAAGCAAGCACGGAGGACGAGAACCGCTTTTGCCCTGCGTAGCGTTCCGGGCAGCGGGTAGAACCAGGCAGAGAATTCCCGGCTAGCAGCTTCCCTGTGGCGGGGAAGTGCAAACGTACACGTTTTCGGCCGAAAACGCGTTTTCCGGCGAAAACGCACACCACGGCTCTTTCTGAGAAAAAGCAAGCACGGAGGACGAGAACCGCTTTTGCCCTGCGTAGCGTTCCGGGCAGCGGGTAGAACCAGGCAGAGAATTCCCGGCTAGCAGCTTCCCTGTGGCGGGGAAGTGCAAACGTACACGTTTTCGGCCGAAAACGCGTTTTCCGGCGAAAACGCACACCACGGTTCTTTCTGAGAAAAAGCAAGCACGGAGGACGAGAACCGCTTTTGCCCTGCGTAGCGTTCCGGGCAGCGGGTAGAACCAGGCAGAGAATTCCCGGCTAGCAGCTTCCCTGTGGCGGGGAAGTGCAAACGTACACGTTTTCGGCCGAAAACGCGTTTTCCGGCGAAAACGCACACCACGGCTCTTTCTGAGAAAAAGCAAGCACGGAGGACGAGAACCGCTTTTGCCCTGCGTAGCGTTCCGGGCAGCGGGTAGAACCAGGCAGAGAATTCCCGGCTAGCAGCTTCCCTGTGGTGGGGAAGTGCAAACGTACACGTTTTCGGCCGAAAACGCGTTTTCCGGCGAAAACGCACACCACGGCTCTTTCTGAGAAAAAGCAAGCACGGAGGACGAGAACCGCTTTTGCCCTGCGTAGCGTTCCGGGCAGCGGGCAGAACCAGGCAGAGAATTCCCGGCTAGCAGCTTCCCTGTGGCGGGGAAGTGCAAACGTACACGTTTTCGGCCGAAAACGCGTTTTCCGGCGAAATCGCACACCACGGCTCTTTCTGAGAAAAAGCAAGCACGGAGGACGAGAACCGCTTTTGCCCTGCGTAGCGTTCCGGGCAGCGGGTAGAACCAGGCAGAGAATTCCCGGCTAGCAGCTTCCCTGTGGCGGGGAAGTGCAAACGTACACGTTTTCGGCCGAAAACGCGTTTTCCGGCGAAATCGCACACCACGGCTCTTTCTGAGAAAAAGCAAGCACGGAGGACGAGAACCGCTTTTGCCCTGCGTAGCGTTCCGGGCAGCGGGTAGAACCAGGCAGAGAATTCCCGGCTAGCAGCTTCCCTGTGGCGGGGAAGTGCAAACGTACACGTTTTCGGCCGAAAACGTGTTTTCCGGCGAAAACGCACACCACGGCTCTTTCTGAGAAAAAGCAAGCACGGGGGACGAGAACCGCTTTTGCCCTGCGTAGCGTTCCGGGCAGCGGGTAGAACCAGGCAGAGAATTCCCGGCTAGCAGCTTCCCTGTGGCGGGGAAGTGCAAACGTACACGTTTTCGGCCGAAAACGCGTTTTCCGGCGAAAACGCACACCACGGCTCTTTCTGAGAAAAAGCAAGCACGGAGGACGAGAACCGCTTTTGCCCTGCGTAGCGTTCCGGGCAGCGGGTAGAACCAGGCAGAGAATTCCCGGCTAGCAGCTTCCCTGTGGCGGGGAAGTGCAAACGTACACGTTTTCGGCCGAAAACGCGTTTTCCGGCGAAATCGCACACCACGGCTCTTTCTGAGAAAAAGCAAGCACGGAGGACGAGAACCGCTTTTGCCCTGCGTAGCGTTCCGGGCAGCGGGTAGAACCAGGCAGAGAATTCCCGGCTAGCAGCTTCCCTGTGGCGGGGAAGTGCAAACGTACACGTTTTCGGCCGAAAAAGCGTTTTCCGGCGAAAACGCACACCACGGCTCTTTCTGAGAAAAAGCAAGCACGGAGGACGAGAACCGCTTTTGCCCTGCGTAGCGTTCCGGGCAGCGGGTAGAACCAGGCAGAGAATTCCCGGCTAGCAGCTTCCCTGTGGCGGGGAAGTGCAAACGTACACGTTTTCGGCCGAAAACGCGTTTTCCGGCGAAAACGCACACCACGGCTCTTTCTGAGAAAAAGCAAGCACGGAGGACGAGAACCGCTTTTGCCCTGCGTAGCGTTCCGGGCAGCGGGTAGAACCAGGCAGAGAATTCCCGGCTAGCAGCTTCCCTGTGGCGGGGAAGTGCAAACGTACACGTTTTCGGCCGAAAACGCGTTTTCCGGCGAAAACGCACACCACGGCTCTTTCTGAGAAAAAGCAAGCACGGAGGACGAGAACCGCTTTTGCCCTGCGTAGCGTTCCGGGCAGCGGGTAGAACCAGGCAGAGAATTCCCGGCTAGCAGCTTCCCTGTGGCGGGGAAGTGCAAACGTACACGTTTTCGGCCGAAAACGCGTTTTCCGGCGAAAACGCACACCACGGCTCTTTCTGAGAAAAAGCAAGCACGGAGGACGAGAACCGCTTTTGCCCTGCGTAGCGTTCCGGGCAGCGGGTAGAACCAGGCAGAGAATTCCCGGCTAGCAGCTTCCCTGTGGCGGGGAAGTGCAAACGTACACGTTTTCGGCCGAAAACGCGTTTTCCGGCGAAAACGCACACCACGGCTCTTTCTGAGAAAAAGCAAGCACGGAGGACGAGAACCGCTTTTGCCCTGCGTAGCGTTCCGGGCAGCGGGTAGAACCAGGCAGAGAATTCCCGGCTAGCAGCTTCCCTGTGGCGGGGAAGTGCAAACGTACACGTTTTCGGCCGAAAACGCGTTTTCCGGCGAAAACGCACACCACGGCTCTTTCTGAGAAAAAGCAAGCACGGAGGACGAGAACCGCTTTTGCCCTGCGTAGCGTTCCGGGCAGCGGGTAGAACCAGGCAGAGAATTCCCGGCTAGCAGCTTCCCTGTGGCGGGGAAGTGCAAACGTACACGTTTTCGGCCGAAAACGCGTTTTCCGGCGAAAACGCACACCACGGCTCTTTCTGAGAAAAAGCAAGCACGGAGGACGAGAACCGCTTTTGCCCTGCGTAGCGTTCCGGGCAGCGGGTAGAACCAGGCAGAGAATTCCCGGCTAGCAGCTTCCCTGTGGCGGGGAAGTGCAAACGTACACGTTTTCGGCCGAAAACGCGTTTTCCGGCGAAAACGCACACCACGGCTCTTTCTGAGAAAAAGCAAGCACGGAGGACGAGAACCGCTTTTGCCCTGCGTAGCGTTCCGGGCAGCGGGTAGAACCAGGCAGAGAATTCCCGGCTAGCAGCTTCCCTGTGGCGGGGAAGTGCAAACGTACACGTTTTCGGCCGAAAACGCGTTTTCCGGCGAAAACGCACACCACGGCTCTTTCTGAGAAAAAGCAAGCACGGAGGACGAGAACCGCTTTTGCCCTGCGTAGCGTTCCGGGCAGCGGGTAGAACCAGGCAGAGAATTCCCGGCTAGCAGCTTCCCTGTGGCGGGGAAGTGCAAACGTACACGTTTTCGGCCGAAAACGCGTTTTCCGGCGAAAACGCACACCACGGCTCTTTCTGAGAAAAAGCAAGCACGGAGGACGAGAACCGCTTTTGCCCTGCGTAGCGTTCCGGGCAGCGGGTAGAACCAGGCAGAGAATTCCCGGCTAGCAGCTTCCCTGTGGCGGGGAAGTGCAAACGTACACGTTTTCGGCCGAAAACGCGTTTTCCGGCGAAAACGCACACCACGGCTCTTTCTGAGAAAAAGTAAGCACGGAGGACGAGAACCGCTTTTGCCCTGCGTAGCGTTCCGGGCAGCGGGTAGAACCAGGCAGAGAATTCCCGGCTAGCAGCTTCCCTGTGGCGGGGAAGTGCAAACGTACACGTTTTCGGCCGAAAACGCGTTTTCCGGCGAAAACGCACACCACGGCTCTTTCTGAGAAAAAGCAAGCACGGAGGACGAGAACCGCTTTTGCCCTGCGTAGCGTTCCGGGCAGCGGGTAGAACCAGGCAGAGAATTCCCGGCTAGCAGCTTCCCTGTGGCGGGGAAGTGCAAACGTACACGTTTTCGGCCGAAAACGCGTTTTCCGGCGAAAACGCACACCACGGCTCTTTCTGAGAAAAAGCAAGCACGGAGGACGAGAACCGCTTTTGCCCTGCGTAGCGTTCCGGGCAGCGGGTAGAACCAGGCAGAGAATTCCCGGCTAGCAGCTTCCCTGTGGCGGGGAAGTGCAAACGTACACGTTTTCGGCCGAAAACGCGTTTTCCGGCGAAAACGCACACCACGGCTCTTTCTGAGAAAAAGCAAGCACGGAGGACGAGAACCGCTTTTGCCCTGCGTAGCGTTCCGGGCAGCGGGTAGAACCAGGCAGAGAATTCCCGGCTAGCAGCTTCCCTGTGGCGGGGAAGTGCAAACGTACACGTTTTCGGCCGAAAACGCGTTTTCCGGCGAAAACGCACACCACGGCTCTTTCTGAGAAAAAGCAAGCACGGAGGACGAGAACCGCTTTTGCCCTGCGTAGCGTTCCGGGCAGCGGGTAGAACCAGGCAGAGAATTCCCGGCTAGCAGCTTCCCTGTGGCGGGGAAGTGCAAACGTACACGTTTTCGGCCGAAAACGCGTTTTCCGGCGAAAACGCACACCACGGCTCTTTCTGAGAAAAAGCAAGCACGGAGGACGAGAACCGCTTTTGCCCTGCGTAGCGTTCCGGGCAGCGGGTAGAACCAGGCAGAGAATTCCCGGCTAGCAGCTTCCCTGTGGCGGGGAAGTGCAAACGTACACGTTTTCGGCCGAAAACGCGTTTTCCGGCGAAAACGCACACCACGGCTCTTTCTGAGAAAAAGCAAGCACGGAGGACGAGAACCGCTTTTGCCCTGCGTAGCGTTCCGGGCAGCGGGTAGAACCAGGCAGAGAATTCCCGGCTAGCAGCTTCCCTGTGGCGGGGAAGTGCAAACGTACACGTTTTCGGCCGAAAACGCGTTTTCCGGCGAAAACGCACACCACGGCTCTTTCTGAGAAAAAGCAAGCACGGAGGACGAGAACCGCTTTTGCCCTGCGTAGCGTTCCGGGCAGCGGGTAGAACCAGGCAGAGAATTCCCGGCTAGCAGCTTCCCTGTGGCGGGGAAGTGCAAACGTACACGTTTTCGGCCGAAAACGCGTTTTCCGGCGAAATCGCACACCACGGCTCTTTCTGAGAAAAAGCAAGCACGGAGGACGAGAACCGCTTTTGCCCTGCGTAGCGTTCCGGGCAGCGGGTAGAACCAGGCAGAGAATTCCCGGCTAGCAGCTTCCCTGTGGCGGGGAAGTGCAAACGTACACGTTTTCGGCCGAAAACGCGTTTTCCGGCGAAAACGCACACCACGGCTCTTTCTGAGAAAAAGCAAGCACGGAGGACGAGAACCGCTTTTGCCCTGCGTAGCGTTCCGGGCAGCGGGTAGAACCAGGCAGAGAATTCCCGGCTAGCAGCTTCCCTGTGGCGGGGAAGTGCAAACGTACACGTTTTCGGCCGAAAACGAGTTTTCCGGCGAAATCGCACACCACGGCTCTTTCTGAGAAAAAACAAGCACGGAGGACGAGAACCACTTTTGCCCTGCGTAGCGTTCCGGGCAGCGGGTAGAACCAGGCAGAGAATTCCCGGCTAGCAGCTTCCCTGTGGCGGGGAAGTGCAAACGTACACGTTTTCGGCCGAAAACGCGTTTTCCGGCGAAAACGCACACCACGGCTCTTTCTGAGAAAAAGCAAGCACGGAGGACGAGAACCGCTTTTGCCCTGCGTAGCGTTCCGGGCAGCGGGTAGAACCAGGCAGAGAATTCCCGGCTAGCAGCTTCCCTGTGGCGGGGAAGTGCAAACGTACACGTTTTCGGCCGAAAAAGCGTTTTCCGGCGAAAACGCACACCACGGCTCTTTCTGAGAAAAAGCAAGCACGGAGGACGAGAACCGCTTTTGCCCTGCGTAGCGTTCCGGGCAGCGGGTAGAACCAGGCAGAGAATTCCCGGCTAGCAGCTTCCCTGTGGCGGGGAAGTGCAAACGTACACGTTTTCGGCCGAAAACGCGTTTTCCGGCGAAAACGCACACCACGGCTCTTTCTGAGAAAAAGCAAGCACGGAGGACGAGAACCGCTTTTGCCCTGCGTAGCGTTCCGGGCAGCGGGTAGAACCAGGCAGAGAATTCCCGGCTAGCAGCTTCCCTGTGGCGGGGAAGTGCAAACGTACACGTTTTCGGCCGAAATCGAGTTTTCCGGCGAAAACGCACACCACGGCTCTTTCTGAGAAAAAGCAAGCACGGAGGACGAGAACCGCTTTTGCCCTGCGTAGCGTTCCGGGCAGCGGGTAGAACCAGGCAGAGAATTCCCGGCTAGCAGCTTCCCTGTGGCGGGGAAGTGCAAACGTACACGTTTTCGGCCGAAAACGCGTTTTCCGGCGAAATCGCACACCACGGCTCTTTCTGAGAAAAAGCAAGCACGGAGGACGAGAACCGCTTTTGCCCTGCGTAGCGTTCCGGGCAGCGGGTAGAACCAGGCAGAGAATTCCCGGCTAGCAGCTTCCCTGTGGCGGGGAAGTGCAAACGTACACGTTTTCGGCCGAAAACGCGTTTTCCGGCGAAAACGCACACCACGGCTCTTTCTGAGAAAAAGCAAGCACGGAGGACGAGAACCGCTTTAGCCCTGCGTAGCGTTCCGGGCAGCGGGTAGAACCAGGCAGAGAATTCCCGGCTAGCAGCTTCCCTGTGGCGGGGAAGTGCAAACGTACACGTTTTCGGCCGAAAACGCGTTTTCCGGCGAAATCGCACACCACGGCTCTTTCTGAGAAAAAGCAAGCACGGAGGACGAGAACCGCTTTTGCCCTGCGTAGCGTTCCGGGCAGCGGGTAGAACCAGGCAGAGAATTCCCGGATAGCAGCTTCCCTGTGGCGGGGAAGTGCAAACGTACACGTTTTCGGCCGAAAACGCGTTTTCCGGCGAAAACGCACACCACGGCTCTTTCTGAGAAAAAGCAAGCACGGAGGACGAGAACCGCTTTTGCCCTGCGTAGCGTTCCGGGCAGCGGGTAGAACCAGGCAGAGAATTCCCGGCTAGCAGCTTCCCTGTGGCGGGGAAGTGCAAACGTACACGTTTTCGGCCGAAAACGAGTTTTCCGGCGAAAACGCACACCACGGCTCTTTCTGAGAAAAAGCAAGCACGGAGGACGAGAATCGCTTTTGCCCTGCGTAGCGTTCCGGGCAGCGGTTAGAACCAGGCAGAGAATTCCCGGCTAGCAGCTTCCCTGTGTCGGGGAAGTGCAAACGTACACGTTTTCGGCCGAAAACGCGTTTTCCGGCGAAATCGCACACCACGGCTCTTTCTGAGAAAAAGCAAGCACGGAGGACGAGAACCGCTTTTGCCCTGCGTAGCGTTCCGGGCAGCGGGTAGAACCAGGCAGAGAATTCCCGGCTAGCAGCTTCCCTGTGGCGGGGAAGTGCAAACGTACACGTTTTCGGCCGAAAACGCGTTTTCCGGCGAAATCGCACACCACGGCTCTTTCTGAGAAAAAGCAAGCACGGAGGACGAGAACCGCTTTTGCCCTGCGTAGCGTTCCGGGCAGCGGGTAGAACCAGGCAGAGAATTCCCGGCTAGCAGCTTCCCTGTGGCGGGGAATTGCAAACGTACAGGTTTTCGGCCGAAAACTCGTTTTCCGGCGAAAACGCACACCACGGCTCTTTCTGAGAAAAAGCAAGCACGGAGGACGAGAACCGCTTTTGCCCTGCGTAGCGTTCCGGGCAGCGGGTAGAACCAGGCAGAGAATTCCCGGCTAGCAGCTTCCCTGTGGCGGGGAAGTGCAAACGTACACGTTTTCGGCCGAAAACGCGTTTTCCGGCGAAAACGCACACCACGGCTCTTTCTGAGAAAAAGCAAGCACGGAGGACGAGAACCGCTTTTGCCCTGCGTAGCGTTCCGGGCAGCGGGTAGAACCAGGCAGAGAATTCCCGGCTAGCAGCTTCCCTGTGGCGGGGAAGTGCAAACGTACACGTTTTCGGCCGAAAACGCGTTTTCCGGCGAAAACGCACACCACGGCTCTTTCTGAGAAAAAGCAAGCACGGAGGACGAGAACCGCTTTTACCCTGCGTAGCGTTCCGGGCAGCGGGTAGAACCAGGCAGAGAATTCCCGGCTAGCAGCTTCCCTGTGGCGGGGAAGTGCAAACGTACACGTTTTCGGCCAAAAACGCGTTTTCTGGCGAAAAGGCACACCACGGCTCTTTCTGAGAAAAAGCAAGCACGGAGGACGAGAACCGCTTTTGCCCTGCGTAGCGTTCCGGGCAGCGGGTAGAACCAGGCAGAGAATTCCCGGCTAGCAGCTTCCCTGTGGCGGGGAAGTGCAAACGTACACGTTTTCGGCCGAAAACGCGTTTTCCGGCGAAAACGCACACCACGGCTCTTTCTGAGAAAAAGCAAGCACGGAGGACGAGAACCGCTTTTGCCCTGCGTAGCGTTCCGGGCAGCGGGTAGAACCAGGCAGAGAATTCCCGGCTAGCAGCTTCCCTGTGGCGGGGAAGTGCAAACGTACACGTTTTCGGCCGAAAACGCGTTTTCCGGCGAAAACGCACACCACGGCTCTTTCTGAGAAAAAGCAAGCACGGAGGACGAGAACCGCTTTTGCCCTGCGTAGCGTTCCGGGCAGCGGGTAGAACCAGGCAGAGAATTCCCGGCTAGCAGCTTCCCTGTGGCGGGGAAGTGCAAACGTACACGTTTTCGGCCGAAAACGCGTTTTCCGGCGAAATCGCACACCACGGCTCTTTCTGAGAAAAAGCAAGCACGGAGGACGAGAACCGCTTTTGCCCTGCGTAGCGTTCCGGGCAGCGGGTAGAACCAGGCAGAGAATTCCCGGCTAGCAGCTTCCCTGTGGCGGGGAAGTGCAAACGTACACGTTTTCGGCCGAAAACGCGTTTTCCGGCGAAAACGCACACCACGGCTCTTTCTGAGAAAAAGCAAGCACGGAGGACGAGAACCGCTTTTGCCCTGCGTAGCGTTCCGGGCAGCGGGTAGAACCAGGCAGAGAATTCCCGGCTAGCAGCTTCCCTGTGGCGGGGAAGTGCAAACGTACACGTTTTCGGCCGAAAACGAGTTTTCCGGCGAAATCGCACACCACGGCTCTTTCTGAGAAAAAACAAGCACGGAGGACGAGAACCACTTTTGCCCTGCGTAGCGTTCCGGGCAGCGGGTAGAACCAGGCAGAGAATTCCCGGCTAGCAGCTTCCCTGTGGCGGGGAAGTGCAAACGTACACGTTTTCGGCCGAAAACGCGTTTTCCGGCGAAAACGCACACCACGGCTCTTTCTGAGAAAAAGCAAGCACGGAGGACGAGAACCGCTTTTGCCCTGCGTAGCGTTCCGGGCAGCGGGTAGAACCAGGCAGAGAATTCCCGGCTAGCAGCTTCCCTGTGGCGGGGAAGTGCAAACGTACACGTTTTCGGCCGAAAAAGCGTTTTCCGGCGAAAACGCACACCACGGCTCTTTCTGAGAAAAAGCAAGCACGGAGGACGAGAACCGCTTTTGCCCTGCGTAGCGTTCCGGGCAGCGGGTAGAACCAGGCAGAGAATTCCCGGCTAGCAGCTTCCCTGTGGCGGGGAAGTGCAAACGTACACGTTTTCGGCCGAAAACGCGTTTTCCGGCGAAAACGCACACCACGGCTCTTTCTGAGAAAAAGCAAGCACGGAGGACGAGAACCGCTTTTGCCCTGCGTAGCGTTCCGGGCAGCGGGTAGAACCAGGCAGAGAATTCCCGGCTAGCAGCTTCCCTGTGGCGGGGAAGTGCAAACGTACACGTTTTCGGCCGAAATCGAGTTTTCCGGCGAAAACGCACACCACGGCTCTTTCTGAGAAAAAACAAGCACGGAGGACGAGAACCGCTTTTGCCCTGCGTAGCGTTCCGGGCAGCGGGTAGAACCAGGCAGAGAATTCCCGGCTAGCAGCTTCCCTGTAGCGGGGAAGTGCAAACGTACACGTTTTCGGCCGAAAACGCGTTTTCCGGCGAAATCGCACACCACGGCTCTTTCTGAGAAAAAGCAAGCACGGAGGACGAGAACCGCTTTTGCCCTGCGTAGCGTTCCGGGCAGCGGGTAGAACCAGGCAGAGAATTCCCGGCTAGCAGCTTCCCTGTGGCGGGGAAGTGCAAACGTACACGTTTTCGGCCGAAAACGCGTTTTCCGGCGAAAACGCACACCACGGCTCTTTCTGAGAAAAAGCAAGCACGGAGGACGAGAACCGCTTTTGCTCTGCGTAGCGTTCCGGGCAGCGGGTAGAACCAGGCAGAGAATTCCCGGCTAGCAGCTTCCCTGTGGCGGGGAAGTGCAAACGTACACGTTTTCGGCCGAAAACGCGTTTTCCGGCGAAAACGCACACCACGGCTCTTTCTGAGAAAAAGCAAGCACGGAGGACGAGAACCGCTTTTGCCCTGCGTAGCGTTCCGGGCAGCGGGTAGAACCAGGCAGAGAATTCCCGGCTAGCAGCTTCCCTGTGGCGGGGAAGTGCAAACGTACACGTTTTCGGCCGAAAACTCGTTTTCCGGCGAAAACGCACACCACGGCTCTTTCTGAGAAAAAGCAAGCACGGAGAACGAGAACCGCTTTTGCCCTGCGTAGCGTTCCGGGCAGCGGGTAGAACCAGGCAGAGAATTCCCGGCTAGCAGCTTCCCTGTGGCGGGGAAGTGCAAACGTACACGTTTTCGGCCGAAAACGCGTTTTCCGGCGAAAACGCACACCACGGCTCTTTCTGAGAAAAAGCAAGCACGGAGGACGAGAACCGCTTTTGCCCTGCGTAGCGTTCCGGGCAGCGGGTAGAACCAGGCAGAGAATTCCCGGCTAGCAGCTTCCCTGTGGCGGGGAAGTGCAAACGTACACGTTTTCGGCCGAAAACGCGTTTTCCGGCGAAAACGCACACCACGGCTCTTTCTGAGAAAAAACAAGCACGGAGGACGAGAACCGCTTTTGCCCTGCGTAGCGTTCCGGGCAGCGGGTAGAACCAGGCAGAGAATTCCCGGCTAGCAGCTTCCCTGTGGCGGGGAAGTGCAAACGTACAGGTTTTCGGCCGAAAACGCGTTTTCCGGCGAAATCGCACACCACGGCTCTTTCTGAGAAAAAGCAAGCACGGAGGACGAGAACCGCTTTTGCCCTGCGTAGCGTTCCGGGCAGCGGGTAGAACCAGGCAGAGAATTCCCGGCTAGCAGCTTCCCTGTGGCGGGGAAGTGCAAACGTACACGTTTTCGGCCGAAAACGCGTTTTCCGGCGAAAAGGGACACCACGGCTCTTTCTGAGATAAAGCAAGCACGGAGGACGAGAACCGCTTTTGCCCTGCGTAGCGTTCCGGGCAGCGGGTAGAACCAGGCAGAGAATTCCCGGCTAGCAGCTTCCCTGTGGCGGGGAAGTGCAAACGTACACGTTTTCGGCCGAAAACGCATTTTCCGGCGAAAACGCACACCACGGCTCTTTCTGAGAAAAAGCAAGCACGGAGGACGAGAACCGCTTTTGCCCTGCGTAGCGTTCCGGGCAGCGGGTAGAACCAGGCAGAGAATTCCCGGCTAGCAGCTTCCCTGTGGCGGGGAAGTGCAAACGTACACGTTTTCGGCCGAAAACGCGTTTTCCGGCGAAAACGCACACCACGGCTCTTTCTGAGAAAAAGCAAGCACGGAGAACGAGAACCGCTTTTGCCCTGCGTAGCGTTCCGGGCAGCGGGTAGAACCAGGCAGAGAATTCCCGGCTAGCAGCTTCCCTGTGGCGGGGAAGTGCAAACGTACACGTTTTCGGCCGAAAACGCGTTTTCCGGCGAAAACGCACACCACGGCTCTTTCTGAGAAAAAGCAAGCACGGAGGACGAGAACCGCTTTTGCCCTGCGTAGCGTTCCGGGCAGCGGGTAGAACCAGGCAGAGAATTCCCGGCTAGCAGCTTCCCTGTGGCGGGGAAGTGCAAACGTACACGTTTTCGGCCGAAAACGCGTTTTCCGGCGAAAACGCACACCACGGCTCTTTCTGAGAAAAAGCAAGCACGGAGGACGAGAACCGCTTTTGCCCTGCGTAGCGTTCCGGGCAGCGGGTAGAACCAGGCAGAGAATTCCCGGCTAGCAGCTTCCCTGTGGCGGAGAAGTGCAAACGTACACGTTTTCGGCCGAAAACGCGTTTTCCGGCGAAAACGCACACCACGGCTCTTTCTGAGAAAAAGCAAGCACGGAGGACGAGAACCGCTTTTCCCCTGCGTAGCGTTCCGGGCAGCGGGTAGAACCAGGCAGAGAATTCCCGGCTAGCAGCTTCCCTGTGGCGGGGAAGTGCAAACGTACACGTTTTCGGCCGAAAACGCATTTTCCGGCGAAAACGCACACCACGGCTCTTTCTGAGAAAAAGCAAGCACGGAGGACGAGAACCGCTTTTGCCCTGCGTAGCGTTCCGGGCAGCGGGTAGAACCAGGCAGAGAATTCCCGGCTAGCAGCTTCCCTGTGGCGGGGAAGTGCAAACGTACACGTTTTCGGCCGAAAACGCGTTTTCCGGCGAAAACGCACACCACGGCTCTTTCTGAGAAAAAGCAAGCACGGAGGACGAGAACCGCTTTTGCCCTGCGTAGCGTTCCGGGCAGCGGGTAGAACCAGGCAGAGAATTCCCGGCTAGCAGCTTCCCTGTGGCGGGGAAGTGCAAACGTACACGTTTTCGGCCGAAAACGCGTTTTCCGGCGAAAACGCACACCACGGCTCTTTCTGAGAAAAAGCAAGCACGGAGGACGAGAACCGCTTTTCCCCTGCGTAGCGTTCCGGGCAGCGGGTAGAACCAGGCAGAGAATTCCCGGCTAGCAGCTTCCCTGTGGCGGGGAAGTGCAAACGTACACGTTTTCGGCCGAAAACGCGTTTTCCGGCGAAAACGCACACCACGGCTCTTTCTGAGAAAAAGCAAGCACGGAGGACGAGAACCGCTTTTGCCCTGCGTAGCGTTCCGGGCAGCGGGTAGAACCAGGCAGAGAATTCCCGGCTAGCAGCTTCCCTGTGGCGGGGAAGTGCAAACGTACACGTTTTCGGCCGAAAACGCGTTTTCCGGCGAAAACGCACACCACGGCTCTTTCTGAGAAAAAACAAGCACGGAGGACGAGAACCGCTTTTGCCCTGCGTAGCGTTCCGGGCAGCGGGTAGAACCAGGCAGAGAATTCCCGGCTAGCAGCTTCCCTGTGGCGGGGAAGTGCAAACGTACACGTTTTCGGCCGAAAACGCGTTTTCCGGCGAAATCGCACACCACGGCTCTTTCTGAGAATAAGCAAGCACGGAGGACGAGAACCGCTTTTGCCCTGCGTAGCGTTCCGGGCAGCGGGTAGAACCAGGCAGAGAATTCCCGGCTAGCAGCTTCCCTGTGGCGGGGAAGTGCAAACGTACACGTTTTCGGCCGAAAACGCGTTTTCCGGCGAAAAGGGACACCACGGCTCTTTCTGAGATAAAGCAAGCACGGAGGACGAGAACCGCTTTTGCCCTGCGTAGCGTTCCGGGCAGCGGGTAGAACCAGGCAGAGAATTCCCGGCTAGCAGCTTCCCTGTGGCGGGGAAGTGCAAACGTACACGTTTTCGGCCGAAAACGCATTTTCCGGCGAAAACGCACACCACGGCTCTTTCTGAGAAAAAGCAAGCACGGAGGACGAGAACCGCTTTTGCCCTGCGTAGCGTTCCGGGCAGCGGGTAGAACCAGGCAGAGAATTCCCGGCTAGCAGCTTCCCTGTGGCGGGGAAGTGCAAACGTACACGTTTTCGGCCGAAAACGCGTTTTCCGGCGAAAACGCACACCACGGCTCTTTCTGAGAAAAAGCAAGCACGGAGAACGAGAACCGCTTTTGCCCTGCGTAGCGTTCCGGGCAGCGGGTAGAACCAGGCAGAGAATTCCCGGCTAGCAGCTTCCCTGTGGCGGGGAAGTGCAAACGTACACGTTTTCGGCCGAAAACGCGTTTTCCGGCGAAAACGCACACCACGGCTCTTTCTGAGAAAAAGCAAGCACGGAGGACGAGAACCGCTTTTGCCCTGCGTAGCGTTCCGGGCAGCGGGTAGAACCAGGCAGAGAATTCCCGGCTAGCAGCTTCCCTGTGGCGGGGAAGTGCAAACGTACACGTTTTCGGCCGAAAACGCGTTTTCCGGCGAAAACGCACACCACGGCTCTTTCTGAGAAAAAGCAAGCACGGAGGACGAGAACCGCTTTTGCCCTGCGTAGCGTTCCGGGCAGCGGGTAGAACCAGGCAGAGAATTCCCGGCTAGCAGCTTCCCTGTGGCGGAGAAGTGCAAACGTACACGTTTTCGGCCGAAAACGCGTTTTCCGGCGAAAACGCACACCACGGCTCTTTCTGAGAAAAAGCAAGCACGGAGGACGAGAACCGCTTTTCCCCTGCGTAGCGTTCCGGGCAGCGGGTAGAACCAGGCAGAGAATTCCCGGCTAGCAGCTTCCCTGTGGCGGGGAAGTGCAAACGTACACGTTTTCGGCCGAAAACGCATTTTCCGGCGAAAACGCACACCACGGCTCTTTCTGAGAAAAAGCAAGCACGGAGGACGAGAACCGCTTTTGCCCTGCGTAGCGTTCCGGGCAGCGGGTAGAACCAGGCAGAGAATTCCCGGCTAGCAGCTTCCCTGTGGCGGGGAAGTGCAAACGTACACGTTTTCGGCCGAAAACGCGTTTTCCGGCGAAAACGCACACCACGGCTCTTTCTGAGAAAAAGCAAGCACGGAGGACGAGAACCGCTTTTGCCCTGCGTAGCGTTCCGGGCAGCGGGTAGAACCAGGCAGAGAATTCCCGGCTAGCAGCTTCCCTGTGGCGGGGAAGTGCAAACGTACACGTTTTCGGCCGAAAACGCGTTTTCCGGCGAAAACGCACACCACGGCTCTTTCTGAGAAAAAGCAAGCACGGAGGACGAGAACCGCTTTTCCCCTGCGTAGCGTTCCGGGCAGCGGGTAGAACCAGGCAGAGAATTCCCGGCTAGCAGCTTCCCTGTGGCGGGGAAGTGCAAACGTACACGTTTTCGGCCGAAAACGCGTTTTCCGGCGAAAACGCACACCACGGCTCTTTCTGAGAAAAAGCAAGCACGGAGGACGAGAACCGCTTTTGCCCTGCGTAGCGTTCCGGGCAGCGGGTAGAACCAGGCAGAGAATTCCCGGCTAGCAGCTTCCCTGTGGCGGAGAAGTGCAAACGTACACGTTTTCGGCCGAAAACGCGTTTTCCGGCGAAAACGCACACCACGGCTCTTTCTGAGAAAAAGCAAGCACGGAGGACGAGAACCGCTTTTCCCCTGCGTAGCGTTCCGGGCAGCGGGTAGAACCAGGCAGAGAATTCCCGGCTAGCAGCTTCCCTGTGGCGGGGAAGTGCAAACGTACACGTTTTCGGCCGAAAACGCATTTTCCGGCGAAAACGCACACCACGGCTCTTTCTGAGAAAAAGCAAGCACGGAGGACGAGAACCGCTTTTGCCCTGCGTAGCGTTCCGGGCAGCGGGTAGAACCAGGCAGAGAATTCCCGGCTAGCAGCTTCCCTGTGGCGGGGAAGTGCAAACGTACACGTTTTCGGCCGAAAACGCGTTTTCCGGCGAAAACGCACACCACGGCTCTTTCTGAGAAAAAGCAAGCACGGAGGACGAGAACCGCTTTTGCCCTGCGTAGCGTTCCGGGCAGCGGGTAGAACCAGGCAGAGAATTCCCGGCTAGCAGCTTCCCTGTGGCGGGGAAGTGCAAACGTACACGTTTTCGGCCGAAAACGCGTTTTCCGGCGAAAACGCACACCACGGCTCTTTCTGAGAAAAAGCAAGCACGGAGGACGAGAACCGCTTTTCCCCTGCGTAGCGTTCCGGGCAGCGGGTAGAACCAGGCAGAGAATTCCCGGCTAGCAGCTTCCCTGTGGCGGGGAAGTGCAAACGTACACGTTTTCGGCCGAAAACGCGTTTTCCGGCGAAAACGCACACCACGGCTCTTTCTGAGAAAAAGCAAGCACGGAGGACGAGAACCGCTTTTGCCCTGCGTAGCGTTCCGGGCAGCGGGTAGAACCAGGCAGAGAATTCCCGGCTAGCAGCTTCCCTGTGGCGGGGAAGTGCAAACGTACACGTTTTCGGCCGAAAACGCGTTTTCCGGCGAAAACGCACACCACGGCTCTTTCTGAGAAAAAGCAAGCACGGAGGACGAGAACCGCTTTTGCCCTGCGTAGCGTTCCGGGCAGCGGGTAGAACCAGGCAGAGAATTCCCGGCTAGCAGCTTCCCTGTGGCGGGGAAGTGCAAACGTACACGTTTTCGGCCGAAAACGCGTTTTCCGGCGAAAACGCACACCACGGCTCTTTCTGAGAAAAAGCAAGCACGGAGGACGAGAACCGCTTTTCCCCTGCGTAGCGTTCCGGGCAGCGGGTAGAACCAGGCAGAGAATTCCCGGCTAGCAGCTTCCCTGTGGCGGGGAAGTGCAAACGTACACGTTTTCGGCCGAAAACGCGTTTTCCGGCGAAAACGCACACCACGGCTCTTTCTGAGAAAAAGCAAGCACGGAGGACGAGAACCGCTTTTGCCCTGCGTAGCGTTCCGGGCAGCGGGTAGAACCAGGCAGAGAATTCCCGGCTAGCAGCTTCCCTGTGGCGGGGAAGTGCAAACGTACACGTTTTCGGCCGAAAACGCGTTTTCCGGCGAAAACGCACACCACGGCTCTTTCTGAGAAAAAGCAAGCACGGAGGACGAGAACCGCTTTTGCCCTGCGTAGCGTTCCGGGCAGCGGGTAGAACCAGGCAGAGAATTCCCGGCTAGCAGCTTCCCTGTGGCGGGGAAGTGCAAACGTACACGTTTTCGGCCGAAAACGCGTTTTCCGGCGAAATCGCACACCACGGCTCTTTCTGAGAAAAAGCAAGCACGGAGGACGAGAACCGCTTTTGCCCTGCGTAGCGTTCCGGGCAGCGGGTAGAACCAGGCAGAGAATTCCCGGCTAGCAGCTTCCCTGTGGCGGGGAAGTGCAAACGTACACGTTTTCGGCCGAAAACGCGTTTTCCGGCGAAAACGCACACCACGGCTCTTTCTGAGAAAAAGCAAGCACGGAGGACGAGAACCGCTTTTGCCCTGCGTAGCGTTCCGGGCAGCGGGTAGAACCAGGCAGAGAATTCCCGGCTAGCAGCTTCCCTGTGGCGGGGAAGTGCAAACGTACACGTTTTCGGCCGAAAACGCGTTTTCCGGCGAAATCGCACACCACGGCTCTTTCTGAGAAAAAGCAAGCACGGAGGACGAGAACCGCTTTTGCCCTGCGTAGCGTTCCGGGCAGCGGGTAGAACCAGGCAGAGAATTCCCGGCTAGCAGCTTCCCTGTGGCGGGGAAGTGCAAACGTACACGTTTTCGGCCGAAAACGCGTTTTCCGGCGAAAACGCACACCACGGCTCTTTCTGAGAAAAAGCAAGCACGGAGGACGAGAACCGCTTTTGCCCTGCGTAGCGTTCCGGGCAGCGGGTAGAACCAGGCAGAGAATTCCCGGCTAGCAGCTTCCCTGTGGCGGGGAAGTGCAAACGTACACGTTTTCGGCCGAAAACGAGTTTTCCGGCGAAATCGCACACCACGGCTCTTTCTGAGAAAAAACAAGCACGGAGGACGAGAACCACTTTTGCCCTGCGTAGCGTTCCGGGCAGCGGGTAGAACCAGGCAGAGAATTCCCGGCTAGCAGCTTCCCTGTGGCGGGGAAGTGCAAACGTACACGTTTTCGGCCGAAAACGCGTTTTCCGGCGAAAACGCACACCACGGCTCTTTCTGAGAAAAAGCAAGCACGGAGGACAAGAACCGCTTTTGCCCTGCGTAGCGTTCCGGGCAGCGGGTAGAACCAGGCAGAGAATTCCCGGCTAGCAGCTTCCCTGTGGCGGGGAAGTGCAAACGTACACGTTTTCGGCCGAAAACGCGTTTTCCGGCGAAAACGCACACCACGGCTCTTTCTGAGAAAAAGCAAGCACGGAGGACGAGAACCGCTTTTGCCCTGCGTAGCGTTCCGGGCAGCGGGTAGAACCAGGCAGAGAATTCCCGGCTAGCAGCTTCCCTGTGGCGGGGAAGTGCAAACGTACACGTTTTCGGCCGAAAACGCGTTTTCCGGCGAAAACGCACACCACGGCTCTTTCTGAGAAAAAGCAAGCACGGAGGACGAGAACCGCTTTTGCCCTGCGTAGCGTTCCGGGCAGCGGGTAGAACCAGGCAGAGAATTCCCGGCTAGCAGCTTCCCTGTGGCGGGGAAGTGCAAACGTACACGTTTTCGGCCGAAATCGAGTTTTCCGGCGAAAACGCACACCACGGCTCTTTCTGAGAAAAAACAAGCACGGAGGACGAGAACCGCTTTTGCCCTGCGTAGCGTTCCGGGCAGCGGGTAGAACCAGGCAGAGAATTCCCGGCTAGCAGCTTCCCTGTGGCGGGGAAGTGCAAACGTACACGTTTTCGGCCGAAAACGCGTTTTCCGGCGAAATCGCACACCACGGCTCTTTCTGAGAAAAAGCAAGCACGGAGGACGAGAACCGCTTTTGCCCTGCGTAGCGTTCCGGGCAGCGGGTAGAACCAGGCAGAGAATTCCCGGCTAGCAGCTTCCCTGTGGCGGGGAAGTGCAAACGTACACGTTTTCGGCCGAAAACGCGTTTTCCGGCGAAAACGCACACCACGGCTCTTTCTGAGAAAAAGCAAGCACGGAGGACGAGAACCGCTTTTGCCCTGCGTAGCGTTCCGGGCAGCGGGTAGAACCAGGCAGAGAATTCCCGGCTAGCAGCTTCCCTGTGGCGGGGAAGTGCAAACGTACACGTTTTCGGCCGAAAACGCGTTTTCCGGCGAAATCGCACACCACGGCTCTTTCTGAGAAAAAGCAAGCACGGAGGACGAGAACCGCTTTTGCCCTGCGTAGCGTTCCGGGCAGCGGGTAGAACCAGGCAGAGAATTCCCGGATAGCAGCTTCCCTGTGGCGGGGAAGTGCAAACGTACACGTTTTCGGCCGAAAACGCGTTTTCCGGCGAAAACGCACACCACGGCTCTTTCTGAGAAAAAGCAAGCACGGAGGACGAGAACCGCTTTTGCCCTGCGTAGCGTTCCGGGCAGCGGGTAGAACCAGGCAGAGAATTCCCGGCTAGCAGCTTCCCTGTGGCGGGGAAGTGCAAACGTACACGTTTTCGGCCGAAAACGAGTTTTCCGGCGAAAACGCACACCACGGCTCTTTCTGAGAAAAAGCAAGCACGGAGGACGAGAATCGCTTTTGCCCTGCGTAGCGTTCCGGGCAGCGGTTAGAACCAGGCAGAGAATTCCCGGCTAGCAGCTTCCCTGTGTCGGGGAAGTGCAAACGTACACGTTTTCGGCCGAAAACGCGTTTTCCGGCGAAATCGCACACCACGGCTCTTTCTGAGAAAAAGCAAGCACGGAGGACGAGAACCGCTTTTGCCCTGCGTAGCGTTCCGGGCAGCGGGTAGAACCAGGCAGAGAATTCCCGGCTAGCAGCTTCCCTGTGGCGGGGAAGTGCAAACGTACACGTTTTCGGCCGAAAACGCGTTTTCCGGCGAAATCGCACACCACGGCTCTTTCTGAGAAAAAGCAAGCACGGAGGACGAGAACCGCTTTTGCCCTGCGTAGCGTTCCGGGCAGCGGGTAGAACCAGGCAGAGAATTCCCGGCTAGCAGCTTCCCTGTGGCGGGGAATTGCAAACGTACACGTTTTCGGCCGAAAACTCGTTTTCCGGCGAAAACGCACACCACGGCTCTTTCTGAGAAAAAGCAAGCACGGAGGACGAGAACCGCTTTTGCCCTGCGTAGCGTTCCGGGCAGCGGGTAGAACCAGGCAGAGAATTCCCGGCTAGCAGCTTCCCTGTGGCGGGGAAGTGCAAACGTACACGTTTTCGGCCGAAAACGCGTTTTCCGGCGAAAACGCACACCACGGCTCTTTCTGAGAAAAAGCAAGCACGGAGGACGAGAACCGCTTTTGCCCTGCGTAGCGTTCCGGGCAGCGGGTAGAACCAGGCAGAGAATTCCCGGCTAGCAGCTTCCCTGTGGCGGGGAAGTGCAAACGTACACGTTTTCGGCCGAAAACGCGTTTTCCGGCGAAAACGCACACCACGGCTCTTTCTGAGAAAAAGCAAGCACGGAGGACGAGAACCGCTTTTGCCCTGCGTAGCGTTCCGGGCAGCGGGTAGAACCAGGCAGAGAATTCCCGGCTAGCAGCTTCCCTGTGGCGGGGAAGTGCAAACGTACACGTTTTCGGCCGAAAACGCGTTTTCCGGCGAAAACGCACACCACGGCTCTTTCTGAGAAAAAGCAAGCACGGAGGACGAGAACCGCTTTTGCCCTGCGTAGCGTTCCGGGCAGCGGGTAGAACCAGGCAGAGAATTCCCGGCTAGCAGCTTCCCTGTGGCGGGGAAGTGCAAACGTACACGTTTTCGGCCGAAAACGCGTTTTCCGGCGAAATCGCACACCACGGCTCTTTCTGAGAAAAAGCAAGCACGGAGGACGAGAACCGCTTTTGCCCTGCGTAGCGTTCCGGGCAGCGGGTAGAACCAGGCAGAGAATTCCCGGATAGCAGCTTCCCTGTGGCGGGGAAGTGCAAACGTACACGTTTTCGGCCGAAAACGCGTTTTCCGGCGAAAACGCACACCACGGCTCTTTCTGAGAAAAAGCAAGCACGGAGGACGAGAACCGCTTTTGCCCTGCGTAGCGTTCCGGGCAGCGGGTAGAACCAGGCAGAGAATTCCCGGCTAGCAGCTTCCCTGTGGCGGGGAAGTGCAAACGTACACGTTTTCGGCCGAAAACGAGTTTTCCGGCGAAAACGCACACCACGGCTCTTTCTGAGAAAAAGCAAGCACGGAGGACGAGAATCGCTTTTGCCCTGCGTAGCGTTCCGGGCAGCGGTTAGAACCAGGCAGAGAATTCCCGGCTAGCAGCTTCCCTGTGTCGGGGAAGTGCAAACGTACACGTTTTCGGCCGAAAACGCGTTTTCCGGCGAAATCGCACACCACGGCTCTTTCTGAGAAAAAGCAAGCACGGAGGACGAGAACCGCTTTTGCCCTGCGTAGCGTTCCGGGCAGCGGGTAGAACCAGGCAGAGAATTCCCGGCTAGCAGCTTCCCTGTGGCGGGGAAGTGCAAACGTACACGTTTTCGGCCGAAAACGCGTTTTCCGGCGAAATCGCACACCACGGCTCTTTCTGAGAAAAAGCAAGCACGGAGGACGAGAACCGCTTTTGCCCTGCGTAGCGTTCCGGGCAGCGGGTAGAACCAGGCAGAGAATTCCCGGCTAGCAGCTTCCCTGTGGCGGGGAATTGCAAACGTACACGTTTTCGGCCGAAAACTCGTTTTCCGGCGAAAACGCACACCACGGCTCTTTCTGAGAAAAAGCAAGCACGGAGGACGAGAACCGCTTTTGCCCTGCGTAGCGTTCCGGGCAGCGGGTAGAACCAGGCAGAGAATTCCCGGCTAGCAGCTTCCCTGTGGCGGGGAAGTGCAAACGTACACGTTTTCGGCCGAAAACGCGTTTTCCGGCGAAAACGCACACCACGGCTCTTTCTGAGAAAAAGCAAGCACGGAGGACGAGAACCGCTTTTGCCCTGCGTAGCGTTCCGGGCAGCGGGTAGAACCAGGCAGAGAATTCCCGGCTAGCAGCTTCCCTGTGGCGGGGAAGTGCAAACGTACACGTTTTCGGCCGAAAACGCGTTTTCCGGCGAAAACGCACACCACGGCTCTTTCTGAGAAAAAGCAAGCACGGAGGACGAGAACCGCTTTTACCCTGCGTAGCGTTCCGGGCAGCGGGTAGAACCAGGCAGAGAATTCCCGGCTAGCAGCTTCCCTGTGGCGGGGAAGTGCAAACGTACACGTTTTCGGCCAAAAACGCGTTTTCCGGCGAAAAGGCACACCACGGCTCTTTCTGAGAAAAAGCAAGCACGGAGGACGAGAACCGCTTTTGCCCTGCGTAGCGTTCCGGGCAGCGGGTAGAACCAGGCAGAGAATTCCCGGCTAGCAGCTTCCCTGTGGCGGGGAAGTGCAAACGTACACGTTTTCGGCCGAAAACGCGTTTTCCGGCGAAAACGCACACCACGGCTCTTTCTGAGAAAAAGCAAGCACGGAGGACGAGAACCGCTTTTGCCCTGCGTAGCGTTCCGGGCAGCGGGTAGAACCAGGCAGAGAATTCCCGGCTAGCAGCTTCCCTGTGGCGGGGAAGTGCAAACGTACACGTTTTCGGCCGAAAACGCGTTTTCCGGCGAAATCGCACACCACGGCTCTTTCTGAGAAAAAGCAAGCACGGAGGACGAGAACCGCTTTTGCCCTGCGTAGCGTTCCGGGCAGCGGGTAGAACCAGGCAGAGAATTCCCGGATAGCAGCTTCCCTGTGGCGGGGAAGTGCAAACGTACACGTTTTCGGCCGAAAACGCGTTTTCCGGCGAAAACGCACACCACGGCTCTTTCTGAGAAAAAGCAAGCACGGAGGACGAGAACCGCTTTTGCCCTGCGTAGCGTTCCGGGCAGCGGGTAGAACCAGGCAGAGAATTCCCGGCTAGCAGCTTCCCTGTGGCGGGGAAGTGCAAACGTACACGTTTTCGGCCGAAAACGCGTTTTCCGGCGAAATCGCACACCACGGCTCTTTCTGAGAAAAAGCAAGCACGGAGGACGAGAACCGCTTTTGCCCTGCGTAGCGTTCCGGGCAGCGGGTAGAACCAGGCAGAGAATTCCCGGATAGCAGCTTCCCTGTGGCGGGGAAGTGCAAACGTACACGTTTTCGGCCGAAAACGCGTTTTCCGGCGAAAACGCACACCACGGCTCTTTCTGAGAAAAAGCAAGCACGGAGGACGAGAACCGCTTTTGCCCTGCGTAGCGTTCCGGGCAGCGGGTAGAACCAGGCAGAGAATTCCCGGCTAGCAGCTTCCCTGTGGCGGGGAAGTGCAAACGTACACGTTTTCGGCCGAAAACGAGTTTTCCGGCGAAAACGCACACCACGGCTCTTTCTGAGAAAAAGCAAGCACGGAGGACGAGAATCGCTTTTGCCCTGCGTAGCGTTCCGGGCAGCGGTTAGAACCAGGCAGAGAATTCCCGGCTAGCAGCTTCCCTGTGTCGGGGAAGTGCAAACGTACACGTTTTCGGCCGAAAACGCGTTTTCCGGCGAAATCGCACACCACGGCTCTTTCTGAGAAAAAGCAAGCACGGAGGACGAGAACCGCTTTTGCCCTGCGTAGCGTTCCGGGCAGCGGGTAGAACCAGGCAGAGAATTCCCGGCTAGCAGCTTCCCTGTGGCGGGGAAGTGCAAACGTACACGTTTTCGGCCGAAAACTCGTTTTCCGGCGAAAACGCACACCACGGCTCTTTCTGAGAAAAAGCAAGCACGGAGGACGAGAACCGCTTTTGCCCTGCGTAGCGTTCCGGGCAGCGGGTAGAACCAGGCAGAGAATTCCCGGCTAGCAGCTTCCCTGTGGCGGGGAAGTGCAAACGTACACGTTTTCGGCCGAAAACGCGTTTTCCGGCGAAAACGCACACCACGGCTCTTTCTGAGAAAAAGCAAGCACGGAGGACGAGAACCGCTTTTGCCCTGCGTAGCGTTCCGGGCAGCGGGTAGAACCAGGCAGAGAATTCCCGGCTAGCAGCTTCCCTGTGGCGGGGAAGTGCAAACGTACACGTTTTCGGCCGAAAACGCGTTTTCCGGCGAAAACGCACACCACGGCTCTTTCTGAGAAAAAGCAAGCACGGAGGACGAGAACCGCTTTTACCCTGCGTAGCGTTCCGGGCAGCGGGTAGAACCAGGCAGAGAATTCCCGGCTAGCAGCTTCCCTGTGGCGGGGAAGTGCAAACGTACACGTTTTCGGCCAAAAACGCGTTTTCCGGCGAAAAGGCACACCACGGCTCTTTCTGAGAAAAAGCAAGCACGGAGGACGAGAACCGCTTTTGCCCTGCGTAGCGTTCCGGGCAGCGGGTAGAACCAGGCAGAGAATTCCCGGCTAGCAGCTTCCCTGTGGCGGGGAAGTGCAAACGTACACGTTTTCGGCCGAAAACGCGTTTTCCGGCGAAATCGCACACCACGGCTCTTTCTGAGAAAAAGCAAGCACGGAGGACGAGAACCGCTTTTGCCCTGCGTAGCGTTCCGGGCAGCGGGTAGAACCAGGCAGAGAATTCCCGGCTAGCAGCTTCCCTGTGGCGGGGAAGTGCAAACGTACACGTTTTCGGCCGAAAACGCGTTTTCCGGCGAAATCGCACACCACGGCTCTTTCTGAGAAAAAGCAAGCACGGAGGACGAGAACCGCTTTTGCCCTGCGTAGCGTTCCGGGCAGCGGGTAGAACCAGGCAGAGAATTCCCGGCTAGCAGCTTCCCTGTGGCGGGGAAGTGCAAACGTACACGTTTTCGGCCGAAAACGCGTTTTCCGGCGAAAACGCACACCACGGCTCTTTCTGAGAAAAAGCAAGCACGGAGGACGAGAACCGCTTTTGCCCTGCGTAGCGTTCCGGGCAGCGGGTAGAACCAGGCAGAGAATTCCCGGCTAGCAGCTTCCCTGTGGCGGGGAAGTGCAAACGTACACGTTTTCGGCCGAAAACGAGTTTTCCGGCGAAATCGCACACCACGGCTCTTTCTGAGAAAAAACAAGCACGGAGGACGAGAACCACTTTTGCCCTGCGTAGCGTTCCGGGCAGCGGGTAGAACCAGGCAGAGAATTCCCGGCTAGCAGCTTCCCTGTAGCGGGGAAGTGCAAACGTACACGTTTTCGGCCGAAAACGCGTTTTCCGGCGAAAACGCACACCACGGCTCTTTCTGAGAAAAAGCAAGCACGGAGGACGAGAACCGCTTTTGCCCTGCGTAGCGTTCCGGGCAGCGGGTAGAACCAGGCAGAGAATTCCCGGCTAGCAGCTTCCCTGTGGCGGGGAAGTGCAAACGTACACGTTTTCGGCCGAAAAAGCGTTTTCCGGCGAAAACGCACACCACGGCTCTTTCTGAGAAAAAGCAAGCACGGAGGACGAGAACCGCTTTTGCCCTGCGTAGCGTTCCGGGCAGCGGGTAGAACCAGGCAGAGAATTCCCGGCTAGCAGCTTCCCTGTGGCGGGGAAGTGCAAACGTACACGTTTTCGGCCGAAAACGCGTTTTCCGGCGAAAACGCACACCACGGCTCTTTCTGAGAAAAAGCAAGCACGGAGGACGAGAACCGCTTTTGCCCTGCGTAGCGTTCCGGGCAGCGGGTAGAACCAGGCAGAGAATTCCCGGCTAGCAGCTTCCCTGTGGCGGGGAAGTGCAAACGTACACGTTTTCGGCCGAAATCGAGTTTTCCGGCGAAAACGCACACCACGGCTCTTTCTGAGAAAAAACAAGCACGGAGGACGAGAACCGCTTTTGCCCTGCGTAGCGTTCCGGGCAGCGGGTAGAACCAGGCAGAGAATTCCCGGCTAGCAGCTTCCCTGTAGCGGGGAAGTGCAAACGTACACGTTTTCGGCCGAAAACGCGTTTTCCGGCGAAAACGCACACCACGGCTCTTTCTGAGAAAAAGCAAGCACGGAGGACGAGAACCGCTTTTGCCCTGCGTAGCGTTCCGGGCAGCGGGTAGAACCAGGCAGAGAATTCCCGGCTAGCAGCTTCCCTGTGGCGGGGAAGTGCAAACGTACACGTTTTCGGCCGAAAACGCGTTTTCCGGCGAAAACGCACACCACGGCTCTTTCTGAGAAAAAGCAAGCACGGAGGACGAGAACCGCTTTTGCTCTGCGTAGCGTTCCGGGCAGCGGGTAGAACCAGGCAGAGAATTCCCGGCTAGCAGCTTCCCTGTGGCGGGGAAGTGCAAACGTACACGTTTTCGGCCGAAAACGCGTTTTCCGGCGAAAACGCACACCACGGCTCTTTCTGAGAAAAAGCAAGCACGGAGGACGAGAACCGCTTTTGCCCTGCGTAGCGTTCCGGGCAGCGGGTAGAACCAGGCAGAGAATTCCCGGCTAGCAGCTTCCCTGTGGCGGGGAAGTGCAAACGTACACGTTTTCGGCCGAAAACTCGTTTTCCGGCGAAAACGCACACCACGGCTCTTTCTGAGAAAAAGCAAGCACGGAGAACGAGAACCGCTTTTGCCCTGCGTAGCGTTCCGGGCAGCGGGTAGAACCAGGCAGAGAATTCCCGGCTAGCAGCTTCCCTGTGGCGGGGAAGTGCAAACGTACACGTTTTCGGCCGAAAACGCGTTTTCCGGCGAAAACGCACACCACGGCTCTTTCTGAGAAAAAGCAAGCACGGAGGACGAGAACCGCTTTTGCCCTGCGTAGCGTTCCGGGCAGCGGGTAGAACCAGGCAGAGAATTCCCGGCTAGCAGCTTCCCTGTGGCGGGGAAGTGCAAACGTACACGTTTTCGGCCGAAAACGCGTTTTCCGGCGAAAACGCACACCACGGCTCTTTCTGAGAAAAAGCAAGCAGGGAGGACGAGAACCGCTTTTGCCCTGCGTAGCGTTCCGGGCAGCGGGTAGAACCAGGCAGAGAATTCCCGGCTAGCAGCTTCCCTGTGGCGGGGAAGTGCAAACGTACACGTTTTCGGCCGAAAACGCGTTTTCCGGCGAAAACGCACACCACGGCTCTTTCTGAGAAAAAGCAAGCACGGAGGACGAGAACCGCTTTTGCCCTGCGTAGCGTTCCGGGCAGCGGGTAGAACCAGGCAGAGAATTCCCGGCTAGCAGCTTCCCTGTGGCGGGGAAGTGCAAACGTACACGTTTTCGGCCGAAAACGCGTTTTCCGGCGAAAACGCACACCACGGCTCTTTCTGAGAAAAAGCAAGCACGGAGGACGAGAACCGCTTTTGCCCTGCGTAGCGTTCCGGGCAGCGGGTAGAACCAGGCAGAGAATTCCCGGCTAGCAGCTTCCCTGTGGCGGAGAAGTGCAAACGTACACGTTTTCGGCCGAAAACGCGTTTTCCGGCGAAAACGCACACCACGGCTCTTTCTGAGAAAAAGCAAGCACGGAGGACGAGAACCGCTTTTCCCCTGCGTAGCGTTCCGGGCAGCGGGTAGAACCAGGCAGAGAATTCCCGGCTAGCAGCTTCCCTGTGGCGGGGAAGTGCAAACGTACACGTTTTCGGCCGAAAACGCGTTTTCCGGCGAAAACGCACACCACGGCTCTTTCTGAGAAAAAGCAAGCACGGAGGACGAGAACCGCTTTTGCCCTGCGTAGCGATCCGGGCAGCGGGTAGAACCAGGCAGAGAATTCCCGGCTAGCAGCTTCCCTGTGGCGGGGAAGTGCAAACGTACACGTTTTCGGCCGAAAACGCGTTTTCCGGCGAAAACGCACACCACGGCTCTTTCTGAGAAAAAGCAAGCACGGAGGACGAGAACCGCTTTTGCCCTGCGTAGCGTTCCGGGCAGCGGGTAGAACCAGGCAGAGAATTCCCGGCTAGCAGCTTCCCTGTGGCGGGGAAGTGCAAACGTACACGTTTTCGGCCGAAAACGCGTTTTCCGGCGAAAACGCACACCACGGCTCTTTCTGAGAAAAAGCAAGCACGGAGGACGAGAACCGCTTTTGCCCTGTGTAGCGTTCCGGGCAGCGGGTAGAACCAGGCAGAGAATTCCCGGCTAGCAGCTTCCCTGTGGCGGGGAAGTGCAAACGTACACGTTTTCGGCCGAAAACGCGTTTTCCGGCGAAAACGCACACCACGGCTCTTTCTGAGAAAAAACAAGCACGGAGGACGAGAACCGCTTTTGCCCTGCGTAGCGTTCCGGGCAGCGGGTAGAACCAGGCAGAGAATTCCCGGCTAGCAGCTTCCCTGTGGCGGGGAAGTGCAAACGTACACGTTTTCGGCCGAAAACGCGTTTTCCGGCGAAATCGCACACCACGGCTCTTTCTGAGAAAAAGCAAGCACGGAGGACGAGAACCGCTTTTGCCCTGCGTAGCGTTCCGGGCAGCGGGTAGAACCAGGCAGAGAATTCCCGGCTAGCAGCTTCCCTGTGGCGGGGAAGTGCAAACGTACACGTTTTCGGCCGAAAACGCGTTTTCCGGCGAAAACGCACACCACGGCTCTTTCTGAGAAAAAGCAAGCACGGAGGACGAGAACCGCTTTTGCCCTGCGTAGCGTTCCGGGCAGCGGGTAGAACCAGGCAGAGAATTCCCGGCTAGCAGCTTCCCTGTGGCGGGGAAGTGCAAACGTACACGTTTTCGGCCGAAAACGCGTTTTCCGGCGAAATCGCACACCACGGCTCTTTCTGAGAAAAAGCAAGCACGGAGGACGCGAACCGCTTTTGCCCTGCGTAGCGTTCCGGGCAGCGGGTAGAACCAGGCAGAGAATTCCCGGCTAGCAGCTTCCCTGTGGCGGGGAAGTGCAAACGTACACGTTTTCGGCCGAAAACGCGTTTTCCGGCGAAAACGCACACCACGGCTCTTTCTGAGAAAAAGCAAGCACGGAGGACGAGAACCGCTTTTGCCCTGCGTAGCGTTCCGGGCAGCGGGTAGAACCAGGCAGAGAATTCCCGGCTAGCAGCTTCCCTGTGGCGGGGAAGTGCAAACGTACACGTTTTCGGCCGAAAACGCGTTTTCCGGCGAAATCGCACACCACGGCTCTTTCTGAGAAAAAGCAAGCACGGAGGACGAGAACCGCTTTTGCCCTGCGTAGCGTTCCGGGCAGCGGGTAGAACCAGGCAGAGAATTCCCGGCTAGCAGCTTCCCTGTGGCGGGGAAGTGCAAACGTACACGTTTTCGGCCGAAAACGCGTTTTCCGGCGAAATCGCACACCACGGCTCTTTCTGAGAAAAAGCAAGCACGGAGGACGAGAACCGCTTTTGCCCTGCGTAGCGTTCCGGGCAGCGGGTAGAACCAGGCAGAGAATTCCCGGCTAGCAGCTTCCCTGTGGCGGGGAAGTGCAAACGTACACGTTTTCGGCCGAAAACGCGTTTTCCGGCGAAAACGCACACCACGGCTCTTTCTGAGAAAAAGCAAGCACGGAGGACGAGAACCGCTTTTGCCCTGCGTAGCGTTCCGGGCAGCGGGTAGAACCAGGCAGAGAATTCCCGGCTAGCAGCTTCCCTGTGGCGGGGAAGTGCAAACGTACACGTTTTCGGCCGAAAACGCGTTTTCCGGCGAAATCGCACACCACGGCTCTTTCTGAGAAAAAGCAAGCACGGAGGACGAGAACCACTTTTGCCCTGCGTAGCGTTCCGGGCAGCGGGTAGAACCAGGCAGAGAATTCCCGGCTAGCAGCTTCCCTGTGGCGGGGAAGTGCAAACGTACATGTTTTCGGCCGAAAACGCGTTTTCCGGCGAAAACGCACACCACGGCTCTTTCTGAGAAAAAGCAAGCACGGAGGACGAGAACCGCTTTTGCCCTGCTTAACGTTCCGGGCAGCGGGTAGAACCAGGCAGAGAATTCCCGGCTAGCAGCTTCCCTGTGGCGGGGAAGTGCAAACGTACACGTTTTCGGCCGAAAACGCGTTTTCCGGCGAAAAGGCACACCACGGCTCTTTCTGAGAAAAAGCAAGCACGGAGGACGAGAACCGCTTTTGCCCTGCGTAGCGTTCCGGGCAGCGGGTAGAACCAGGCAGAGAATTCCCGGCTAGCAGCTTCCCTGTGGCGGGGAAGTGCAAACGTACACGTTTTCGGCCGAAAACGCGTTTTCCGGCGAAATCGCACACCACGGCTCTTTCTGAGAAAAAGCAAGCACGGAGGACGAGAACCGCTTTTGCCCTGCGTAGCGATCCGGGCAGCGGGTAGAACCAGGCAGAGAATTCCCGGCTAGCAGCTTCCCTGTGGCGGGGAAGTGCAAACGTACACGTTTTCGGCCGAAAACGCGTTTTCCGGCGAAAACGCACACCACGGCTCTTTCTGAGAAAAAGCAAGCACGGAGGACGAGAACCGCTTTTGCCCTGCGTAGCGTTCCGGGCAGCGGGTAGAACCAGGCAGAGAATTCCCGGCTAGCAGCTTCCCTGTGGCGGGGAAGTGCAAACGTACACGTTTTCGGCCGAAAACGCGTTTTCCGGCGAAAACGCACACCACGGCTCTTTCTGAGAAAAAGCAAGCACGGAGGACGAGAACCGCTTTTGCCCTGCGTAGCGTTCCGGGCAGCGGGTAGAACCAGGCAGAGAATTCCCGGCTAGCAGCTTCCCTGTGGCGGGGAAGTGCAAACGTACACGTTTTCGGCCGAAAACGCGTTTTCCGGCGAAATCGCACACCACGGCTCTTTCTGAGAATAAGCAAGCACGGAGGACGAGAACCGCTTTTGCCCTGCGTAGCGTTCCGGGCAGCGGGTAGAACCAGGCAGAGAATTCCCGGCTAGCAGCTTCCCTGTGGCGGGGAAGTGCAAACGTACACGTTTTCGGCCGAAAACGCGTTTTCCGGCGAAAAGGCACACCACGGCTCTTTCTGAGAAAAAGCAAGCACGGAGGACGAGAACCGCTTTTGCCCTGCGTAGCGTTCCGGGCAGCGGGTAGAACCAGGCAGAGAATTCCCGGCTAGCAGCTTCCCTGTGGCGGGGAAGTGCAAACGTACACGTTTTCGGCCGAAAACGCATTTTCCGGCGAAAACGCACACCACGGCTCTTTCTGAGAAAAAGCAAGCACGGAGGACGAGAACCGCTTTTGCCCTGCGTAGCGTTCCGGGCAGCGGGTAGAACCAGGCAGAGAATTCCCGGCTAGCAGCTTCCCTGTGGCGGGGAAGTGCAAACGTACACGTTTTCGGCCGAAAACGCGTTTTCCGGCGAAAACGCACACCACGGCTCTTTCTGAGAAAAAGCAAGCACGGAGGACGAGAACCGCTTTTGCCCTGCGTAGCGTTCCGGGCAGCGGGTAGAACCAGGCAGAGAATTCCCGGCTAGCAGCTTCCCTGTGGCGGGGAAGTGCAAACGTACACGTTTTCGGCCGAAAACGCGTTTTCCGGCGAAAACGCACACCACGGCTCTTTCTGAGAAAAAGCAAGCACGGAGGACGAGAACCGCTTTTGCCCTGCGTAGCGTTCCGGGCAGCGGGTAGAACCAGGCAGAGAATTCCCGGCTAGCAGCTTCCCTGTGGCGGGGAAGTGCAAACGTACACGTTTTCGGCCGAAAACGCGTTTTCCGGCGAAAACGCACACCACGGCTCTTTCTGAGAAAAAGCAAGCACGGAGGACGAGAACCGCTTTTGCCCTGCGTAGCGTTCCGGGCAGCGGGTAGAACCAGGCAGAGAATTCCCGGCTAGCAGCTTCCCTGTGGCGGGGAAGTGCAAACGTACACGTTTTCCGCCTAAAACGCGTTTTCCTGCGAAAACGCACACTATGGCTCTTTCTGAGAAAAAGCAAGCACGGAGGACGAGAACCGCTTTTGCCCTGCTTAACGTTCCGGGCAGCGGGTAGAACCAGGCAGAGAATTCCCGGCTAGCAGCTTCCCTGTGGCGGGGAAGTGCAAACGTACACGTTTTCGGCCGAAAACGCGTTTTCCGGCAAAAACGCACACCACGGCTCTTTCTGAGAAAAAGCAAGCACGGAGGACGAGAACCGCTTTTGCCCTGCGTAGCGTTCCGGGCAGCGGGTAGAACCAGGCAGAGAATTCCCGGCTAGCAGCTTCCCTGTGGCGGGGAAGTGCAAACGTACACGTTTTCGGCCGAAAACGCGTTTTCCGGCGAAATCGCACACCACGGCTCTTTCTGAGAAAAAGCAAGCACGGAGGACGAGAACCGCTTTTGCCCTGCGTAGCGTTCCGGGCAGCGGGTAGAACCAGGCAGAGAATTCCCGGCTAGCAGCTTCCCTGTGGCGGGGAAGTGCAAACGTACACGTTTTCGGCCGAAAACGCGTTTTCCGGCGAAAACGCACACCACGGCTCTTTCTGAGAAAAAGCAAGCACGGAGGACGAGAACCGCTTTTGCCCTGCGTAGCGTTCCGGGCAGCGGGTAGAACCAGGCAGAGAATTCCCGGATAGCAGCTTCCATGTGGCGGGGAAGTGCAAACGTACACGTTTTCGGCCGAAAACGCGTTTTCCGGCGAAATCGCACACCACGGCTCTTTCTGAGAAAAAGCAAGCACGGAGGACGAGAACCGCTTTTGCCCTGCGTAGCGTTCCGGGCAGCGGGTAGAACCAGGCAGAGAATTCCCGGCTAGCAGCTTCCCTGTGGCGGGGAAGTGCAAACGTACACGTTTTCGGCCGAAAACGCGTTTTCCGGCGAAATCGCACACCACGGCTCTTTCTGAGAAAAAGCAAGCACGGAGGACGAGAACCGCTTTTGCCCTGCGTAGCGTTCCGGGCAGCGGGTAGAACCAGGCAGAGAATTCCCGGCTAGCAGCTTCCCTGTGGCGGGGAAGTGCAAACGTACACGTTTTCGGCCGAAAACGCGTTTTCCGGCGAAATCGCACACCACGGCTCTTTCTGAGAAAAAGCAAGCACGGAGGACGAGAACCGCTTTTGCCCTGCGTAGCGTTCCGGGCAGCGGGTAGAACCAGGCAGAGAATTCCCGGCTAGCAGCTTCCCTGTGGCGGGGAAGTGCAAACGTACACGTTTTCGGCCGAAAACGCGTTTTCCGGCGAAATCGCACACCACGGCTCTTTCTGAGAAAAAGCAAGCACGGAGGACGAGAACCACTTTTGCCCTGCGTAGCGTTCCGGGCAGCGGGTAGAACCAGGCAGAGAATTCCCGGCTAGCAGCTTCCCTGTGGCGGGGAAGTGCAAACGTACATGTTTTCGGCCTAAAACGCGTTTTCCGGCGAAAACGCACACCACGGCTCTTTCTGAGAAAAAGCAAGCACGGAGGACGAGAACCGATTTTGCCCTGCTTAACGTTCCGGGCAGCGGGTAGAACCAGGCAGAGAATTCCCGGCTAGCAGCTTCCCTGTGGCGGGGAAGTGCAAACGTACACGTTTTCGGCCGAAAACGCGTTTTCCGGCGAAATCGCACACCACGGCTCTTTCTGAGAAAAAGCAAGCACGGAGGACGAGAACCGCTTTTGCCCTGCGTAGCGTTCCGGGCAGCGGGTAGAACCAGGCAGAGAATTCCCGGCTAGCAGCTTCCCTGTGGCGGGGAAGTGCAAACGTACACGTTTTCGGCCGAAAACGCGTTTTCCGGCGAAAACGCACACCACGGCTCTTTCTGAGAAAAAGCAAGCACGGAGGACGAGAACCGCTTTTGCCCTGCGTAGCGTTCCGGGCAGCGGGTAGAACCAGGCAGAGAATTCCCGGCTAGCAGCTTCCCTGTGGCGGGGAAGTGCAAACGTACACGTTTTCGGCCGAAAACGCGTTTTCCGGCGAAAACGCACACCACGGCTCTTTCTGAGAAAAAGCAAGCACGGAGGACGAGAACCGCTTTTGCCCTGCGTAGCGTTCCGGGCAGCGGGTAGAACCAGGCAGAGAATTCCCGGCTAGCAGCTTCCCTGTGGCGGGGAAGTGCAAACGTACACGTTTTCGGCCGAAAACGCGTTTTCCGGCGAAAACGCACACCACGGTTCTTTCTGAGAAAAAGCAAGCACGGAGGACGAGAACCGCTTTTGCCCTGCGTAGCGTTCCGGGCAGCGGGTAGAACCAGGCAGAGAATTCCCGGCTAGCAGCTTCCCTGTGGCGGGGAAGTGCAAACGTACACGTTTTCGGCCGAAAACGCGTTTTCCGGCGAAAACGCACACCACGGCTCTTTCTGAGAAAAAGCAAGCACGGAGGACGAGAACCGCTTTTGCCCTGCGTAGCGTTCCGGGCAGCGGGTAGAACCAGGCAGAGAATTCCCGGCTAGCAGCTTCCCTGTGGCGGGGAAGTGCAAACGTACACGTTTTCGGCCGAAAACGCGTTTTCCCGGCGAAAACGCACACCACGGCTCTTTCTGAGAAAAAGCAAGCACGGAGGACGAGAACCGCTTTTGCCCTGCGTAGCGTTCCGGGCAGCGGGCAGAACCAGGCAGAGAATTCCGGCTAGCAGCTTCCCTGTGGCGGGGAAGTGCAAACGTACACGTTTTCGGCCGAAAACGCGTTTTCCGGCGAAATCGCACACCACGGCTCTTTCTGAGAAAAAGCAAGCACGGAGGACGAGAACCGCTTTTGCCCTGCGTAGCGTTCCGGGCAGCGGGTAGAACCAGGCAGAGAATTCCCGGCTAGCAGCTTCCCTGTGGCGGGGAAGTGCAAACGTACACGTTTTCGGCCGAAAACGCGTTTTCCGGCGAAAACGCACACCACGGCTCTTTCTGAGAAAAAGCAAGCACGGAGGACGAGAACCGCTTTTGCCCTGCGTAGCGTTCCGGGCAGCGGGTAGAACCAGGCAGAGAATTCCCGGCTAGCAGCTTCCCTGTGGCGGGGAAGTGCAAACGTACACGTTTTCGGCCGAAAACGCGTTTTCCGGCGAAAACGCACACCACGGCTCTTTCTGAGAAAAAGCAAGCACGGAGGACGAGAACCGCTTTTGCCCTGCGTAGCGTTCCGGGCAGCGGGTAGAACCAGGCAGAGAATTCCCGGCTAGCAGCTTCCCTGTGGCGGGGAAGTGCAAACGTACACGTTTTCGGCCGAAAACGCGTTTTCCGGCGAAAACGCACACCACGGCTCTTTCTGAGAAAAAGCAAGCACGGAGGACGAGAACCGCTTTTGCCCTGCGTAGCGTTCCGGGCAGCGGGTAGAACCAGGCAGAGAATTCCCGGCTAGCAGCTTCCCTGTGGCGGGGAAGTGCAAACGTACACGTTTTCGGCCGAAAACGCGTTTTCCGGCGAAAACGCACACCACGGCTCTTTCTGAGAAAAAGCAAGCACGGAGGACGAGAACCGCTTTTGCCCTGCGTAGCGTTCCGGGCAGCGGGTAGAACCAGGCAGAGAATTCCCGGCTAGCAGCTTCCCTGTGGCGGGGAAGTGCAAACGTACACGTTTTCGGCCGAAAACGCGTTTTCCGGCGAAAACGCACACCACGGCTCTTTCTGAGAAAAAGCAAGCACGGGGGACGAGAACCGCTTTTGCCCTGCGTAGCGTTCCGGGCAGCGGGTAGAACCAGGCAGAGAATTCCCGGCTAGCAGCTTCCCTGTGGCGGGGAAGTGCAAACGTACACGTTTTCGGCCGAAAACGCGTTTTTCCGGCGAAAACGCACACCACGGCTCTTTCTGAGAAAAAGCAAGCACGGAGGACGAGAACCGCTTTTGCCCTGCGTAGCGTTCCGGGCAGCGGGTAGAACCAGGCAGAGAATTCCCGGCTAGCAGCTTCCCTGTGGCGGGGAAGTGCAAACGTACACGTTTTCGGCCGAAAACGCGTTTTCCGGCGAAATCGCACACCACGGCTCTTTCTGAGAAAAAGCAAGCACGGAGGACGAGAACCGCTTTTGCCCTGCGTAGCGTTCCGGGCAGCGGGTAGAACCAGGCAGAGAATTCCCGGCTAGCAGCTTCCCTGTGGCGGGGAAGTGCAAACGTACACGTTTTCGGCCGAAAAAGCGTTTTCCGGCGAAAACGCACACCACGGCTCTTTCTGAGAAAAAGCAAGCACGGAGGACGAGAACCGCTTTTGCCCTGCGTAGCGTTCCGGGCAGCGGGTAGAACCAGGCAGAGAATTCCCGGCTAGCAGCTTCCCTGTGGCGGGGAAGTGCAAACGTACACGTTTTCGGCCGAAACGAGTTTTCCGGCGAAATCGCACACCACGGCTCTTTCTGAGAAAAAACAAGCACGGAGGACGAGAACCACTTTTGCCCTGCGTAGCGTTCCGGGCAGCGGGTAGAACCAGGCAGAGAATTCCCGGCTAGCAGCTTCCCTGTGGCGGGGAAGTGCAAACGTACACGTTTTCGGCCGAAAACGCGTTTTCAGGCGAAAACGCACACCACGGCTCTTTCTGAGAAAAAGCAAGCACGGAGGACGAGAACCGCTTTTGCCCTGCGTAGCGTTCCGGGCAGCGGGTAGAACCAGGCAGAGAATTCCCGGCTAGCAGCTTCCCTGTGGCGGGGAAGTGCAAACGTACACGTTTTCGGCCGAAAAAGCGTTTTCCGGCGAAAACGCACACCACGGCTCTTTCTGAGAAAAAGCAAGCACGGAGGACGAGAACCGCTTTTGCCCTGCGTAGCGTTCCGGGCAGCGGGTAGAACCAGGCAGAGAATTCCCGGCTAGCAGCTTCCCTGTGGCGGGGAAGTGCAAACGTACACGTTTTCGGCCGAAAACGCGTTTTCCGGCGAAAACGCACACCACGGCTCTTTCTGAGAAAAAGCAAGCACGGAGGACGAGAACCGCTTTTGCCCTGCGTAGCGTTCCGGGCAGCGGGTAGAACCAGGCAGAGAATTCCCGGCTAGCAGCTTCCCTGTGGCGGGGAAGTGCAAACGTACACGTTTTCGGCCGAAAACGCGTTTTCCGGCGAAAACGCACACCACGGCTCTTTCTGAGAAAAAACAAGCACGGAGGACGAGAACCGCTTTTGCCCTGCGTAGCGTTCCGGGCAGCGGGTAGAACCAGGCAGAGAATTCCCGGCTAGCAGCTTCCCTGTGGCGGGAAGTGCAAACGTACACGTTTTCGGCCGAAAACGCGTTTTCCGGCGAAATCGCACACCACGGCTCTTTCTGAGAAAAAGCAAGCACGGAGGACGAGAACCGCTTTTGCCCTGCGTAGCGTTCCGGGCAGCGGGTAGAACCAGGCAGAGAATTCCCGGCTAGCAGCTTCCCTGTGGCCGGGAAGTGCAAACGTACACGTTTTCGGCCGAAAACGCGTTTTCCGGCGAAAAGGGACACCACGGTTCTTTCTGAGATAAAGCAAGCACGGAGGACGAGAACCGCTTTTGCCCTGCGTAGCGTTCCGGGCAGCGGGTAGAACCAGGCAGAGAATTCCCGGCTAGCAGCTTCCCTGTGGCGGGGAAGTGCAAACGTACACGTTTTCGGCCGAAAACGCATTTTCCGGCGAAAACGCACACCACGGCTCTTTCTGAGAAAAAGCAAGCACGGAGGACGAGAACCGCTTTTGCCCTGCGTAGCGTTCCGGGCAGCGGGTAGAACCAGGCAGAGAATTCCCGGCTAGCAGCTTCCCTGTGGCGGGGAAGTGCAAACGTACACGTTTTCGGCCGAAAACGCGTTTTCCGGCGAAAACGCACACCACGGCTCTTTCTGAGAAAAAGCAAGCACGGAGGACGAGAACCGCTTTTGCCCTGCGTAGCGTTCCGGGCAGCGGGTAGAACCAGGCAGAGAATTCCCGGCTAGCAGCTTCCCTGTGGCGGGGAAGTGCAAACGTACACGTTTTCGGCCGAAAACGCGTTTTCCGGCGAAAACGCACACCACGGCTCTTTCTGAGAAAAAGCAAGCACGGAGGACGAGAACCGCTTTTGCCCTGCGTAGCGTTCCGGGCAGCGGGTAGAACCAGGCAGAGAATTCCCGGCTAGCAGCTTCCCTGTGGCGGGGAAGTGCAAACGTACACGTTTTCGGCCGAAAACGCGTTTTCCGGCGAAAACGCACACCACGGCTCTTTCTGAGAAAAAGCAAGCACGGAGGACGAGAACCGCTTTTGCCCTGCGTAGCGTTCCGGGCAGCGGGTAGAACCAGGCAGAGAATTCCCGGCTAGCAGCTTCCCTGTGGCGGGGAAGTGCAAACGTACACGTTTTCGGCCGAAAACGCGTTTTCCGGCGAAAACGCACACCACGGCTCTTTCTGAGAAAAAGCAAGCACGGAGGACGAGAACCGCTTTTGCCCTGCGTAGCGTTCCGGGCAGCGGGTAGAACCAGGCAGAGAATTCCCGGCTAGCAGCTTCCCTGTGGCGGGGAAGTGCAAACGTACACGTTTTCGGCCGAAAACGCGTTTTCCGGCGAAAACGCACACCACGGCTCTTTCTGAGAAAAAGCAAGCACGGAGGACGAGAACCGCTTTTGCCCTGCGTAGCGTTCCGGGCAGCGGGTAGAACCAGGCAGAGAATTCCCGGCTAGCAGCTTCCCTGTGGCGGGGAAGTGCAAACGTACACGTTTTCGGCCGAAAACGCGTTTTCCGGCGAAAACGCACACCACGGCTCTTTCTGAGAAAAAGCAAGCACGGAGGACGAGAACCGCTTTTGCCCTGCGTAGCGTTCCGGGCAGCGGGTAGAACCAGGCAGAGAATTCCCGGCTAGCAGCTTCCCTGTGGCGGGGAAGTGCAAACGTACACGTTTTCGGCCGAAAACGCGTTTTCCGGCGAAAACGCACACCACGGCTCTTTCTGAGAAAAAGCAAGCACGGAGGACGAGAACCGCTTTTGCCCTGCGTAGCGTTCCGGGCAGCGGGTAGAACCAGGCAGAGAATTCCCGGCTAGCAGCTTCCCTGTGGCGGGGAAGTGCAAACGTACACGTTTTCGGCCGAAAACGCGTTTTCCGGCGAAAACGCACACCACGGCTCTTTCTGAGAAAAAGCAAGCACGGAGGACGAGAACCGCTTTTGCCCTGCGTAGCGTTCCGGGCAGCGGGTAGAACCAGGCAGAGAATTCCCGGCTAGCAGCTTCCCTGTGGCGGGGAAGTGCAAACGTACACGTTTTCGGCCGAAAACGCGTTTTCCGGCGAAAACGCACACCACGGCTCTTTCTGAGAAAAAGCAAGCACGGAGGACGAGAACCGCTTTTGCCCTGCGTAGCGTTCCGGGCAGCGGGTAGAACCAGGCAGAGAATTCCCGGCTAGCAGCTTCCCTGTGGCGGGGAAGTGCAAACGTACACGTTTTCGGCCGAAAACGCGTTTTCCGGCGAAAACGCACACCACGGCTCTTTCTGAGAAAAAGCAAGCACGGAGGACGAGAACCGCTTTTGCCCTGCGTAGCGTTCCGGGCAGCGGGTAGAACCAGGCAGAGAATACTCGGCTAGCAGCTTCCCTGTGGCGGGGAAGTGCAAACGTACACGTTTTCGGCCGAAAACGCGTTTTCCGGCGAAAACGCACACCACGGCTCTTTCTGAGAAAAAGCAAGCACGGAGGACGAGAACCGCTTTTGCCCTGCGTAGCGTTCCGGGCAGCGGGTAGAACCAGGCAGAGAAT
>NW_027437905.1:0-76364 GCF_965140245.1 Athene noctua | reverse complement strand
GCTACGCAGGGCAAAAGCGGTTCTCGTCCTCCGTGCTTGCTTTTTCTCAGAAAGAGCCGTGGTGTGCGTTTTCGCCGGAAAACGCGTTTTCGGCCGAAAACGTGTACGTTTGCACTTCCCCGCCACAGGGAAGCTGCTAGCCGGGAATTCTCTGCCTGGTTCTACCCGCTGCCCGGAACGCTACGCAGGGCAAAAGCGGTTCTCGTCCTCCGTGCTTGCTTTTTCTCAGAAAGAGCCGTGGTGTGCCTTTTCGCCGGAAAACGCGTTTTCGGCCGAAAACGTGTACGTTTGCACTTCCCCGCCACAGGGAAGCTGCTAGCCGGGAATTCTCTGCCTGGTTCTACGCGCTGCTCGGAACGCTACGCAGGGCAAAAGCGGTTCTCGTCCTCCGTGCTTGCTTTTTCTCAGAAAGAGCCGTGGTGTGCGTTTTCGCCGGAAAACGCGTTTTCGGCCGAAAACGTGTACGTTTGCACTTCCCCGCCACAGGGAAGCTGCTAGCCGGGAATTCTCTGCCTGGTTCTACCCGCTGCCCGGAACGCTACGCAGGGCAAAAGCGGTTCTCGTCCTCCGTGCTTGCTTTTTCTCAGAAAGAGCCGTGGTGTGCGTTTTCGCCGGAAAACGCGTTTTCGGCCGAAAACGTGTACGTTTGCACTTCCCCGCCACAGGGAAGCTGCTAGCCGGGAATTCTCTGCCTGGTTCTACCCGCTGCCCGGAACGCTACGCAGGGCAAAAGCGGTTCTCGTCCTCCGTGCTTGCTTTTTCTCAGAAACAGCCGCGGTGTGCGTTTTCGCCGGAAAACGCGTTTTCGGCCGAAAACGTGTACGTTTGCACTTCCCCGCCACAGGGAAGCTGCTAGCCGGGAATTCTCTGCCTGGTTCTACCCGCTGCCCGGAACGCTACGCAGGGCAAAAGCGGTTCTCGTCCTCCGTGCTTGCTTTTTCTCAGAAAGAGCCGTGGTGTGCGTTTTCGCCGGAAAACGCGTTTTCGGCCGAAAACGTGTACGTTTGCACTTCCCCGCCACAGGGAAGCTGCTAGCCGGGAATTCTCTGCCTGGTTCTACCCGCTGCCCGGAACGCTACGCAGGGCAAAAGCGGTTCTCGTCCTCCGTGCTTGCTTTTTCTCAGAAAGAGCCGTGGTGTGCCTTTTCGCCGGAAAACGCGTTTTCGGCCGAAAACGTGTACGTTTGCACTTCCCCGCCACAGGGAAGCTGCTAGCCGGGAATTCTCTGCCTGGTTCTACCCGCTGCCCGGAACGCTACGCAGGGCAAAAGCGGTTCTCGTCCTCCGTGCTTGCTTTTTCTCAGAAAGAGCCGTGGTGTGCGTTTTCGCCGGAAAACGCGTTTTCGGCCGAAAACGTGTACGTTTGCACTTCCCCGCCACAGGGAAGCTGCTAGCCGGGAATTCTCTGCCTGGTTCTACCCGCTGCCCGGAACGCTACGCAGGGCAAAAGCGGTTCTCGTCCTCCGTGCTTGCTTTTTCTCAGAAAGAGCCGTGGTGTGCCTTTTCGCCGGAAAACGCGTTTTCGGCCGAAAACGTGTACGTTTGCACTTCCCCGCCACAGGGAAGCTGCTAGCCGGGAATTCTCTGCCTGGTTCTACCCGCTGCCCGGAACGCTACGCAGGGCAAAAGCGGTTCTCGTCCTCCGTGCTTGCTTTTTCTCAGAAAGAGCCGTGGTGTGCGTTTTCGCCGGAAAACGCGTTTTCGGCCGAAAACGTGTACGTTTGCACTTCCCCGCCACAGGGAAGCTGCTAGCCGGGAATTCTCTGCCTGGTTCTACCCGCTGCCCGGAACGCTACGCAGGGCAAAAGCGGTTCTCGTCCTCCGTGCTTGCTTTTTCTCAGAAAGAGCCGTGGTGTGCGTTTTCGCCTGGAAAACGCGTTTTCGGCCGAAAACGTGTACGTTTGCACTTCCCCGCCACAGGGAAGCTGCTAGCCGGGAATTCTCTGCCTGGTTCTACCCGCTGCCCGGAACGCTACGCAGGGCAAAAGCGGTTCTCGTCCTCCGTGCTTGCTTTTTCTCAGAAAGAGCCGTGGTGTGCGTTTTCGCCGGAAAACGCGTTTTCGGCCGAAAACGTGTACGTTTGCACTTCCCCGCCACAGGGAAGCTGCTAGCCGGGAATTCTCTGCCTGGTTCTACCCGCTGCCCGGAACGCTACGCAGGGCAAAAGCGGTTCTCGTCCTCCGTGCTTGCTTTTTCTCAGAAAGAGCCGTGGTGTGCGTTTTCGCCGGAAAACGCGTTTTCGGCCGAAAACGTGTACGTTTGCACTTCCCCGCCACAGGGAAGCTGCTAGCCGGGAATTCTCTGCCTGGTTCTACCCGCTGCCCGGAACGCTACGCAGGGCAAAAGCGGTTCTCGTCCTCCGTGCTTGCTTTTTCTCAGAAAGAGCCGTGGGGTGCGTTTTCGCCGGAAAACGCGTTTTCGGCCGAAAACGTGTACGTTTGCACTTCCCCGCCACAGGGAAGCTGCTAGCCGGGAATTCTCTGCCTGGTTCTACCCGCTGCCCGGAACGCTACGCAGGGCAAAAGCGGTTCTCGTCCTCCGTGCTTGCTTTTTCTCAGAAAGAGCCGTGGTGTGCCTTTTCGCCGGAAAACGCGTTTTCGGCCGAAAACGTGTACGTTTGCACTTCCCCGCCACAGGGAAGCTGCTAGCCGGGAATTCTCTGCCTGGTTCTACCCGCTGCCCGGAACGCTACGCAGGGCAAAAGCGGTTCTCGTCCTCCGTGCTTGCTTTTTCTCAGAAAGAGCCGTGGTGTGCGTTTTCGCCGGAAAACGCGTTTTCGGCCGAAAACGTGTACGTTTGCACTTCCCCGCCACAGGGAAGCTGCTAGCCGGGAATTCTCTGCCTGGTTCTACCCGCTGCCCGGAACGCTACGCAGGGCAAAAGCGGTTCTCGTCCTCCGTGCTTGCTTTTTCTCAGAAAGAGCCGTGGTGTGCTTTTCGCCGGAAAACGCGTTTTCGGCCGAAAACGTGTACGTTTGCACTTCCCCGCCACAGGGAAGCTGCTAGCCGGGAATTCTCTGCCTGGTTCTACCCGCTGCCCGGAACGCTACGCAGGGCAAAAGCGGTTCTCGTCCTCCGTGCTTGCTTTTTCTCAGAAAGAGCCGTGGTGTGCGTTTTCGCCGGAAAACGCGTTTTCGGCCGAAAACGTGTACGTTTGCACTTCCCCGCCACAGGGAAGCTGCTAGCCGGGAATTCTCTGCCTGGTTCTACCCGCTGCCCGGAACGCTACGCAGGGCAAAAGCGGTTCTCGTCCTCCGTGCTTGCTTTTTCTCAGAAAGAGCCGTGGTGTGCCTTTTCGCCGGAAAACGCGTTTTCGGCCGAAAACGTGTACGTTTGCACTTCCCCGCCACAGGGAAGCTGCTAGCCGGAATTCTCTGCCTGGTTCTACCCGCTGCCCGGAACGCTACGCAGGGCAAAAGCGGTTCTCGTCCTCCGTGCTTGCTTTTTCTCAGAAAGAGCCGTGGTGTGCCTTTTCGCCGGAAAACGCGTTTTCGGCCGAAAACGTGTACGTTTGCACTTCCCCGCCACAGGGAAGCTGCTAGCCGGGAATTCTCTGCCTGGTTCTACCCGCTGCCCGGAACGCTACGCAGGGCAAAAGCGGTTCTCGTCCTCCGGTGCTTGCTTTTTCTCAGAAAGAGCCGTGGTGTGCGTTTTCGCCGGAAAACGCGTTTTCGGCCGAAAACGTGTACGTTTGCACTTCCCCGCCACAGGGAAGCTGCTAGCCGGGAATTCTCTGCCTGGTTCTACCCGCTGCCCGGAACGCTACGCAGGGCAAAAGCGGTTCTCGTCCTCCGTGCTTGCTTTTTCTCAGAAAGAGCCGTGGTGTGCGTTTTCGCCGGAAAACGCGTTTTCGGCCGAAAACGTGTACGTTTGCACTTCCCCGCCACAGCGAAGCTGCTAGCCGGGAATTCTCTGCCTGGTTCTACCCGCTGCCCGGAACGCTACGCAGGGCAAAAGCGGTTCTCGTCCTCCGTGCTTGCTTTTTCTCAGAAAGAGCCGTGGGGTGCGTTTTCGCCGGAAAACGCGTTTTCGGCCGAAAACGTGTACGTTTGCACTTCCCCGCCACAGGGAAGCTGCTAGCCGGGAATTCTCTGCCTGGTTCTACCCGCTGCCCGGAACGCTACGCAGGGCAAAAGCGGTTCTCGTCCTCCGTGCTTGCTTTTTCTCAGAAAGAGCCGTGGTGTGCCTTTTCGCCGGAAAACGCGTTTTCGGCCGAAAACGTGTACGTTTGCACTTCCCCGCCACAGGGAAGCTGCTAGCCGGGAATTCTCTGCCTGGTTCTACCCGCTGCCCGGAACGCTACGCAGGGCAAAAGCGGTTCTCGTCCTCCGTGCTTGCTTTTTCTCAGAAAGAGCCGTGGTGTGCCTTTTCGCCGGAAAACGCGTTTTCGGCCGAAAACGTGTACGTTTGCACTTCCCCGCCACAGGGAAGCTGCTAGCCGGGAATTCTCTGCCTGGTTCTACCCGCTGCCCGGAACGCTACGCAGGGCAAAAGCGGTTCTCGTCCTCCGTGCTTGCTTTTTCTCAGAAAGAGCCGTGGTGTGCTTTTCGCCGGAAAACGCGTTTTCGGCCGAAAACGTGTACGTTTGCACTTCCCCGCCACAGGGAAGCTGCTAGCCGGGAATTCTCTGCCTAGTTCTACCCGCTGCCCGGAACGCTACGCAGGGCAAAAGCGGTTCTCGTCCTCCGTGCTTGCTTTTTCTCAGAAAGAGCCGTGGTGTGCGTTTTCGCCGGAAAACGCGTTTTCGGCCGAAAACGTGTACGTTTGCACTTCCCCGCCACAGGGAAGCTGCTAGCCGGGAATTCTCTGCCTGGTTCTACCCGCTGCCCGGAACGCTACGCAGGGCAAAAGCGGTTCTCGTCCTCCGTGCTTGCTTTTTCTCAGAAAGAGCCGTGGTGTGCGTTTTCGCCGGAAAACGCGTTTTCGGCCAAAAACGTGTACGTTTGCACTTCCCCGCCACAGGGAAGCTGCTAGCCGGGAATTCTCTGCCTGGTTCTACGCGCTGCTCGGAACGCTACGCAGGGCAAAAGCGGTTCTCGTCCTCCGTGCTTGCTTTTTCTCAGAAAGAGCCGTGGTGTGCGTTTTCGCCGGAAAACGCGTTTTCGGCCGAAAACGTGTACGTTTGCACTTCCCCGTCACAGGGAAGCTGCTAGCCGGGAATTCTCTGCCTGGTTCTACCCGCTGCCCGGAACGCTACGCAGGGCAAAAGCGGTTCTCGTCCTCCGTGCTTGCTTTTTCTCAGAAAGAGCCGTGGTGTGCGTTTTCGCCGGAAAACGCGTTTTCGGCCGAAAACGTGTACGTTTGCACTTCCCCGCCACAGGGAAGCTGCTAGCCGGGAATTCTCTGCCTGGTTCTACCCGCTGCCCGGAACGCTACGCAGGGCAAAAGCGGTTCTCGTCCTCCGTGCTTGCTTTTTCTCAGAAAGAGCCGTGGTGTGCGTTTTCGCCGGAAAACGCGTTTTCGGCCGAAAACGTGTACGTTTGCACTTCCCCGCCACAGGGAAGCTGCTAGCCGGGAATTCTCTGCCTGGTTCTACCCGCTGCCCGGAACGCTACGCAGGGCAAAAGCGGTTCTCGTCCTCCGTGCTTGCTTTTTCTCAGAAAGAGCCGTGGTGTGCCTTTTCGCCGGAAAACGCGTTTTCGGCCGAAAACGTGTACGTTTGCACTTCCCCGCCACAGGGAAGCTGCTAGCCGGGAATTCTCTGCCTGGTTCTACCCGCTGCCCGGAACGCTACGCAGGGCAAAAGCGGTTCTCGTCCTCCGTGCTTGCTTTTTCTCAGAAAGAGCCGTGGTGTGCGTTTTCGCCGGAAAACGCGTTTTCGGCCGAAAACGTGTACGTTTGCACTTCCCCGCCACAGGGAAGCTGCTAGCCGGGAATTCTCTGCCTGCTTCTACCCGCTGCCCGGAACGCTACGCAGGGCAAAAGCGGTTCTCGTCCTCCGTGCTTGCTTTTTCTCAGAAAGAGCCGTGGTGTGCCTTTTCGCCGGAAAACGCGTTTTCGGCCGAAAACGTGTACGTTTGCACTTCCCCGCCACAGGGAAGCTGCTAGCCGGGAATTCTCTGCCTGGTTCTACCCGCTGCCCGGAACGCTACGCAGGGCAAAAGCGGTTCTCGTCCTCCGTGCTTGCTTTTTCTCAGAAAGAGCCGTGGTGTGCCTTTTCGCCGGAAAACGCGTTTTCGGCCGAAAACGTGTACGTTTGCACTTCCCCGCCACAGGGAAGCTGCTAGCCGGGAATTCTCTGCCTGGTTCTACCCGCTGCCCGGAACGCTACGCAGGGCAAAAGCGGTTCTCGTCCTCCGTGCTTGCTTTTTCTCAGAAAGAGCCGTGGTGTGCGTTTTCGCCGGAAAACGCGTTTTCGGCCGAAAACGTGTACGTTTGCACTTCCCCGCCACAGGGAAGCTGCTAGCCGGGAATTCTCTGCCTGGTTCTACCCGCTGCCCGGAACGCTACGCAGGGCAAAAGCGGTTCTCGTCCTCCGTGCTTGCTTTTTCTCAGAAAGAGCCGTGGTGTGCGTTTTCGCCGGAAAACGCGTTTTCGGCCGAAAACGTGTACGTTTGCACTTCCCCGCCACAGCGAAGCTGCTAGCCGGGAATTCTCTGCCTGGTTCTACCCGCTGCCCGGAACGCTACGCAGGGCAAAAGCGGTTCTCGTCCTCCGTGCTTGCTTTTTCTCAGAAAGAGCCGTGGTGTGCCTTTTCGCCGGAAAACGCGTTTTCGGCCGAAAACGTGTACGTTTGCACTTCCCCGCCACAGGGAAGCTGCTAGCCGGGAATTCTCTGCCTGGTTCTACCCGCTGCCCGGAACGCTACGCAGGGCAAAAGCGGTTCTCGTCCTCCGTGCTTGCTTTTTCTCAGAAAGAGCCGTGGTGTGCGTTTTCGCCGGAAAACGCGTTTTCGGCCGAAAACGTGTACGTTTGCACTTCCCCGCCACAGGGAAGCTGCTAGCCGGGAATTCTCTGCCTGGTTCTACCCGCTGCCCGGAACGCTACGCAGGGCAAAAGCGGTTCTCGTCCTCCGTGCTTGCTTTTTCTCAGAAAGAGCCGTGGTGTGCCTTTTCGCCGGAAAACGCGTTTTCGGCCGAAAACGTGTACGTTTGCACTTCCCCGCCACAGGGAAGCTGCTAGCCGGGAATTCTCTGCCTGGTTCTACCCGCTGCCCGGAACGCTACGCAGGGCAAAAGCGGTTCTCGTCCTCCGTGCTTGCTTTTTCTCAGAAAGAGCCGTGGTGTGCGTTTTCGCCGGAAAACGCGTTTTCGGCCGAAAACGTGTACGTTTGCACTTCCCCGCCACAGGGAAGCTGCTAGCCGGGAATTCTCTGCCTGGTTCTACCCGCTGCCCGGAACGCTACGCAGGGCAAAAGCGGTTCTCGTCCTCCGTGCTTGCTTTTTCTCAGAAAGAGCCGTGGTGTGCGTTTTCGCCGGAAAACGCGTTTTCGGCCGAAAACGTGTACGTTTGCACTTCCCCGCCACAGGGAAGCTGCTAGCCGGGAATTCTCTGCCTGGTTCTACCCGCTGCCCGGAACGCTACGCAGGGCAAAAGTGGTTCTCGTCCTCCGTGCTTGCTTTTTCTCAGAAAGAGCCGTGGTGTGCGTTTTCGCCGGAAAACGCGTTTTCGGCCGAAAACGTGTACGTTTGCACTTCCCCGCCACAGGGAAGCTGCTAGCCGGGAATTCTCTGCCTGGTTCTACCCGCTGCCCGGAACGCTACGCAGGGCAAAAGCGGTTCTCGTCCTCCGTGCTTGCTTTTTCTCAGAAAGAGCCGTGGTGTGCGTTTTCGCCGGAAAACACGTTTTCGGCCGAAAACGTGTACGTTTGCACTTCCCCGCCACAGGGAAGCTGCTAGCCGGGAATTCTCTGCCTGCTTCTACCCGCTGCCCGGAACGCTACGCAGGGCAAAAGCGGTTCTCGTCCTCCGTGCTTGCTTTTTCTCAGAAAGAGCCGTGGTGTGCGTTTTCGCCGGAAAACGCGTCTTCGGCCGAAAACGTGTACGTTTGCACTTCCCCGCCACAGGGAAGCTGCTAGCCGGGAATTCTCTGCCTGGTTCTACCCGCTGCCCGGAACGCTACGCAGGGCAAAAGCGGTTCTCGTCCTCCGTGCTTGCTTTTTCTCAGAAAGAGCCGTGGTGTGCGTTTTCGCCGGAAAACGCGTCTTCGGCCGAAAACGTGTACGTTTGCACTTCCCCGCCACAGGGAAGCTGCTAGCCGGGAATTCTCTGCCTGGTTCTACCCGCTGCCCGGAACGCTACGCAGGGCAAAAGCGGTTCTCGTCCTCCGTGCTTGCTTTTTCTCAGAAAGAGCCGTGGTGTGCGTTTTCGCCGGAAAACGCGTTTTCGGCCGAAAACGTGTACGTTTGCACTTCCCCGCCACAGGGAAGCTGCTAGCCGGGAATTCTCTGCCTGGTTCTACCCGCTGCCCGGAACGCTACGCAGGGCAAAAGCGGTTCTCGTCCTCCGTGCTTGCTTTTTCTCAGAAAGAGCCGTGGTGTGCGTTTTCGCCGGAAAACGCGTTTTCGGCCGAAAACGTGTACGTTTGCACTTCCCCGCCACAGGGAAGCTGCTAGCCGGGAATTCTCTGCCTGCTTCTACCCGCTGCCCGTAACGCTACGCAGGGCAAAAGCGGTTCTCGTCCTCCGTGCTTGCTTTTTCTCAGAAAGAGCCGTGGTGTGCGTTTTCGCCGGAAAACGCGTTTTCGGCCGAAAACGTGTACGTTTGCACTTCCCCGCCACAGGGAAGCTGCTAGCCGGGAATTCTCTGCCTGGTTCTACCCGCTGCCCGGAACGCTACGCAGGGCAAAAGCGGTTCTCGTCCTCCGTGCTTGCTTTTTCTCAGAAAGAGCCGTGGTGTGCGTTTTCGCCGGAAAACGCGTTTTCGGCCGAAAACGTGTACGTTTGCACTTCCCCGCCACAGGGAAGCTGCTAGCCGGGAATTCTCTGCCTGGTTCTACCCGCTGCCCGGAACGCTACGCAGGGCAAAAGCGGTTCTCGTCCTCCGTGCTTGCTTTTTCTCAGAAAGAGCCGTGGTGTGCGTTTTCGCCGGAAAACGCGTTTTCGGCCGAAAACGTGTACGTTTGCACTTCCCCGCCACAGGGAAGCTGCTAGCCGGGAATTCTCTGCCTGGTTCTACCCGCTGCCCGGAACGCTACGCAGGGCAAAAGCGGTTCTCGTCCTCCGTGCTTGCTTTTTCTCAGAAAGAGCCGTGGTGTGCGTTTTCGCCGGAAAACGCGTTTTCGGCCGAAAACGTGTACGTTTGCACTTCCCCGCCACAGCGAAGCTGCTAGCCGGGATTTCTCTGCCTGGTTCTACCCGCTGCCCGGAACGGTACGCAGGGCAAAAGCGGTTCTCGTCCTCCGTGCTTGCTTTTTCTCAGAAAGAGCCGTGGTGTGCGTTTTCGCCGGAAAACGCGTTTTCGGCCGAAAACGTGTACGTTTGCACTTCCCCGCCACAGGGAAGCTGCTAGCCGGGAATTCTCTGCCTGTTTCTACCCGCTGCCCGGAACGCTACGCAGGGCAAAAGCGGTTCTCGTCCTCCGTGCTTGCTTTTTCTCAGAAAGAGCCGTGGTGTGCCTTTTCGCCGGAAAACGCGTTTTCGGCCGAAAACGTGTACGTTTGCACTTCCCCGCCACAGGGAAGCTGCTAGCCGGGAATTCTCTGCCTGGTTCTACCCGCTGCCCGGAACGCTACGCAGGGCAAAAGCGGTTCTCGTCCTCCGTGCTTGCTTTTTCTCAGAAAGAGCCGTGGTGTGCGTTTTCGCCGGAAAACGCGTTTTCGGCCGAAAACGTGTACGTTTGCACTTCCCCGCCACAGGGAAGCTGCTAGCCGGGAATTCTCTGCCTGGTTCTACCCGCTGCCCGGAACGCTATGCAGGGCAAAAGCGGTTCTCGTCCTTCGTGCTTGCTTTTTCTCAGAAAGAGCCGTGGTGTGCCTTTTCGCCGGAAAACGCGTTTTCGGCCGAAAACGTGTACGTTTGCACTTCCCCGCCACAGGGAAGCTGCTAGCCGGGAATTCTCTGCCTGGTTCTACCCGCTGCCCGGAACGCTACGCAGGGCAAAAGCGGTTCTCGTCCTCCGTGCTTGCTTTTTCTCAGAAAGAGCCGTGGTGTGCCTTTTCGCCGGAAAACGCGTTTTCGGCCGAAAACGTGTACGTTTGCATTTCCCCGCCACAGGGAAGCTGCTAGCCGGGAATTCTCTGCCTGGTTCTACCCGCTGCCCGGAACTCTACGGAGGGCAAAAGCGGTTCTCGTCCTCCGTGCTTGCTTTTTCTCAGAAAGAGCCGTGGTATGCGTTTTCGCCGGAAAACGCGTTTTCGGCCGAAAACGTGTACGTTTGCACTTCCCCGCCACAGGGAAGCTGCTAGCCGGGAATTCTCTGCCTGGTTCTACCCGCTGCCCGGAACGCTACGCAGGGCAAAAGCGGTTCTCGTCCTCCGTGCTTGCTTTTTCTCAGAAAGAGCCGTGGTGTGCCTTTTCGCCGGAAAACGCGTTTTCGGCCGAAAACGTGTACGTTTGCACTTCCCCGCCACAGGGAAGCTGCTAGCCGGGAATTCTCTGCCTGGTTCTACCCGCTGCCCGGAACGCTACGCAGGGCAAAAGCGGTTCTCGTCCTCCGTGCTTGCTTTTTCTCAGAAAGAGCCGTGGTGTGCGTTTTCGCCGGAAAACGCGTTTTCGGCCGAAAACGTGTACGTTTGCACTTCCCCGCCACAGGGAAGCTGCTAGCCGGGAATTCTCTGCCTGGTTCTACCCGCTGCCCGGAACGCTACGCAGGGCAAAAGCGGTTCTCGTCCTCCGTGCTTGCTTTTTCTCAGAAAGAGCCGTGGTGTGCCTTTTCGCCGGAAAACGCGTTTTCGGCCGAAAACGTGTACGTTTGCACTTCCCCGCCACAGGGAAGCTGCTAGCCGGGAATTCTCTGCCTGGTTCTACCCGCTGCCCGGAACGCTACGCAGGGCAAAAGCGGTTCTCGTCCTCCGTGCTTGCTTTTTCTCAGAAAGAGCCGTGGTGTGCGTTTTCGCCGGAAAACGCGTTTTCGGCCGAAAACGTGTACGTTTGCACTTCCCCGCCACAGGGAAGGTGCTAGCCGGGAATTCTCTGCCTGGTTCTACTCGCTGCCCGGAACCGTACGCAGGGCAAAAGCGGTTCTCGTCCTCCGTGCTTGCTTTTTCTCAGAAAGAGCCGTGGTGTGCGTTTTCGCCGGAAAACGCGTTTTCGGCCGAAAACGTGTACGTTTGCACTTCCCCGCCACAGGGAAGCTGCTAGCCGGGAATTCTCTGCCTGCTTCTACCCGCTGCCCGGAACGCTACGCAGGGCAAAAGCGGTTCTCGTCCTCCGTGCTTGCTTTTTCTCAGAAAGAGCCGTGGTGTGCGTTTTCGCCGGAAAACGCGTTTTCGGCCGAAAACGTGTACGTTTGCTCTTCCCCGCCACAGGGAAGCTGCTAGCCGGGAATTCTCTGCCTGGTTCTACCCGCTGCCCGGAACGCTACGCAGGGCAAAAGCGGTTCTCGTCCTCCGTGCTTGCTTTTTCTCAGAAAGAGCCGTGGTGTGCGTTTTCGCCGGAAAACGCGTTTTCGGCCGAAAACGTGTACGTTTGCACTTCCCCGCCACAGGGAAGCTGCTAGCCGGGAATTCTCTGCCTGGTTCTACCCGCTGCCCGGAACGCTACGCAGGGCAAAAGTGGTTCTCGTCCTCCGTGCTTGCTTTTTCTCAGAAAGAGCCGTGGTGTGCGTTTTCGCCGGAAAACGCGTTTTCGGCCGAAAACGTGTACGTTTGCACTTCCCCGCCACAGGGAAGCTGCTAGCCGGGAATTCTCTGCCTGGTTCTACCCGCTGCCCGGAACGCTACGCAGGGCAAAAGCGGTTCTCGTCCTCCGTGCTTGCTTTTTCTCAGAAAGAGCCGTGGTGTGCGTTTTCGCCGGAAAACACGTTTTCGGCCGAAAACGTGTACGTTTGCACTTCCCCGCCACAGGGAAGCTGCTAGCCGGGAATTCTCTGCCTGCTTCTACCCGCTGCCCGGAACGCTACGCAGGGCAAAAGCGGTTCTCGTCCTCCGTGCTTGCTTTTTCTCAGAAAGAGCCGTGGTGTGCGTTTTCGCCGGAAAACGCGTCTTCGGCCGAAAACGTGTACGTTTGCACTTCCCCGCCACAGGGAAGCTGCTAGCCGGGAATTCTCTGCCTGGTTCTACCCGCTGCCCGGAACGCTACGCAGGGCAAAAGCGGTTCTCGTCCTCCGTGCTTGCTTTTTCTCAGAAAGAGCCGTGGTGTGCGTTTTCGCCGGAAAACGCGTCTTCGGCCGAAAACGTGTACGTTTGCACTTCCCCGCCACAGGGAAGCTGCTAGCCGGGAATTCTCTGCCTGGTTCTACCCGCTGCCCGGAACGCTACGCAGGGCAAAAGCGGTTCTCGTCCTCCGTGCCTGCTAGCCGGGAATTCTCTGCCTGGTTCTACCCGCTGCCCGGACGCTACGCAGGGCAAAAGCTGTTCCTCGTCCTCCGTTGCTTGCTTTTCCCCGAGCTGAGCCGGGAATTCTCTGCCCTGGTTCTACCCGCTGCCCGGAACGCTACGCAGGGCAAAAGCGGTTCTCGTCCTCCGTGCTTGCTTTTTCTCAGAAAGAGCCGTGGTGTGCGTTTTCGCCGGAAAACGCGTTTTCGGCCGAAAACGTGTACGTTTGCACTTCCCCGCCACAGGGAAGCTGCTAGCCGGAATTCTCTGCCTGCTTCTACCCGCTGCCCGTAACGCTACGCAGGGCAAAAGCGGTTCTCGTCCTCCGTGCTTGCTTTTTCTCAGAAAGAGCCGTGGTGTGCGTTTTCGCCGGAAAACGCGTTTTCGGCCGAAAACGTGTACGTTTGCACTTCCCCGCCACAGGGAAGCTGCTAGCCGGGAATTCTCTGCCTGGTTCTACCCGCTGCCCGGAACGCTACGCAGGGCAAAAGCGGTTCTCGTCCTCCGTGCTTGCTTTTTCTCAGAAAGAGCCGTGGTGTGCGTTTTCGCCGGAAAACGCGTTTTCGGCCGAAAACGTGTACGTTTGCACTTCCCCGCCACAGGGAAGCTGCTAGCCGGGAATTCTCTGCCTGGTTCTACCCGCTGCCCGGAACGCTACGCAGGGCAAAAGCGGTTCTCGTCCTCCGTGCTTGCTTTTTCTCAGAAAGAGCCGTGGTGTGCGTTTTCGCCGGAAAACGCGTTTTCGGCCGAAAACGTGTACGTTTGCACTTCCCCGCCACAGGGAAGCTGCTAGCCGGGAATTCTCTGCCTGGTTCTACCCGCTGCCCGGAACGCTACGCAGGGCAAAAGCGGTTCTCGTCCTCCGTGCTTGCTTTTTCTCAGAAAGAGCCGTGGTGTGCGTTTTCGCCGGAAAACGCGTTTTCGGCCGAAAACGTGTACGTTTGCACTTCCCCGCCACAGCGAAGCTGCTAGCCGGGATTTCTCTGCCTGGTTCTACCCGCTGCCCGGAACGGTACGCAGGGCAAAAGCGGTTCTCGTCCTCCGTGCTTGCTTTTTCTCAGAAAGAGCCGTGGTGTGCGTTTTCGCCGGAAAACGCGTTTTCGGCCGAAAACGTGTACGTTTGCACTTCCCCGCCACAGGGAAGCTGCTAGCCGGGAATTCTCTGCCTGTTTCTACCCGCTGCCCGGAACGCTACGCAGGGCAAAAGCGGTTCTCGTCCTCCGTGCTTGCTTTTTCTCAGAAAGAGCCGTGGTGTGCCTTTTCGCCGGAAAACGCGTTTTCGGCCGAAAACGTGTACGTTTGCACTTCCCCGCCACAGGGAAGCTGCTAGCCGGGAATTCTCTGCCTGGTTCTACCCGCTGCCCGGAACGCTACGCAGGGCAAAAGCGGTTCTCGTCCTCCGTGCTTGCTTTTTCTCAGAAAGAGCCGTGGTGTGCGTTTTCGCCGGAAAACGCGTTTTCGGCCGAAAACGTGTACGTTTGCACTTCCCCGCCACAGGGAAGCTGCTAGCCGGGAATTCTCTGCCTGGTTCTACCCGCTGCCCGGAACGCTATGCAGGGCAAAAGCGGTTCTCGTCCTTCGTGCTTGCTTTTTCTCAGAAAGAGCCGTGGTGTGCCTTTTCGCCGGAAAACGCGTTTTCGGCCGAAAACGTGTACGTTTGCACTTCCCCGCCACAGGGAAGCTGCTAGCCGGGAATTCTCTGCCTGGTTCTACCCGCTGCCCGGAACGCTACGCAGGGCAAAAGCGGTTCTCGTCCTCCGTGCTTGCTTTTTCTCAGAAAGAGCCGTGGTGTGCCTTTTCGCCGGAAAACGCGTTTTCGGCCGAAAACGTGTACGTTTGCATTTCCCCGCCACAGGGAAGCTGCTAGCCGGGAATTCTCTGCCTGGTTCTACCCGCTGCCCGGAACTCTACGGAGGGCAAAAGCGGTTCTCGTCCTCCGTGCTTGCTTTTTCTCAGAAAGAGCCGTGGTATGCGTTTTCGCCGGAAAACGCGTTTTCGGCCGAAAACGTGTACGTTTGCACTTCCCCGCCACAGGGAAGCTGCTAGCCGGGAATTCTCTGCCTGGTTCTACCCGCTGCCCGGAACGCTACGCAGGGCAAAAGCGGTTCTCGTCCTCCGTGCTTGCTTTTTCTCAGAAAGAGCCGTGGTGTGCCTTTTCGCCGGAAAACGCGTTTTCGGCCGAAAACGTGTACGTTTGCACTTCCCCGCCACAGGGAAGCTGCTAGCCGGGAATTCTCTGCCTGGTTCTACCCGCTGCCCGGAACGCTACGCAGGGCAAAAGCGGTTCTCGTCCTCCGTGCTTGCTTTTTCTCAGAAAGAGCCGTGGTGTGCGTTTTCGCCGGAAAACGCGTTTTCGGCCGAAAACGTGTACGTTTGCACTTCCCCGCCACAGGGAAGCTGCTAGCCGGGAATTCTCTGCCTGGTTCTACCCGCTGCCCGGAACGCTACGCAGGGCAAAAGCGGTTCTCGTCCTCCGTGCTTGCTTTTTCTCAGAAAGAGCCGTGGTGTGCCTTTTCGCCGGAAAACGCGTTTTCGGCCGAAAACGTGTACGTTTGCACTTCCCCGCCACAGGGAAGCTGCTAGCCGGGAATTCTCTGCCTGGTTCTACCCGCTGCCCGGAACGCTACGCAGGGCAAAAGCGGTTCTCGTCCTCCGTGCTTGCTTTTTCTCAGAAAGAGCCGTGGTGTGCGTTTTCGCCGGAAAACGCGTTTTCGGCCGAAAACGTGTACGTTTGCACTTCCCCGCCACAGGGAAGGTGCTAGCCGGGAATTCTCTGCCTGGTTCTACTCGCTGCCCGGAACCGTACGCAGGGCAAAAGCGGTTCTCGTCCTCCGTGCTTGCTTTTTCTCAGAAAGAGCCGTGGTGTGCGTTTTCGCCGGAAAACGCGTTTTCGGCCGAAAACGTGTACGTTTGCACTTCCCCGCCACAGGGAAGCTGCTAGCCGGGAATTCTCTGCCTGCTTCTACCCGCTGCCCGGAACGCTACGCAGGGCAAAAGCGGTTCTCGTCCTCCGTGCTTGCTTTTTCTCAGAAAGAGCCGTGGTGTGCGTTTTCGCCGGAAAACGCGTTTTCGGCCGAAAACGTGTACGTTTGCTCTTCCCCGCCACAGGGAAGCTGCTAGCCGGGAATTCTCTGCCTGGTTCTACCCGCTGCCCGGAACGCTACGCAGGGCAAAAGCGGTTCTCGTCCTCCGTGCTTGCTTTTTCTCAGAAAGAGCCGTGGTGTGCGTTTTCGCCGGAAAACGCGTTTTCGGCCGAAAACGTGTACGTTTGCACTTCCCCGCCACAGGGAAGCTGCTAGCCGGGAATTCTCTGCCTGGTTCTACCCGCTGCCCGGAACGCTACGCAGGGCAAAAGCGGTTCTCGTCCTCCGTGCTTGCTTTTTCTCAGAAAGAGCCGTGGTGTGCGTTTTCGCCGGAAAACGCGTTTTCGGCCGAAAACGTGTACGTTTGCACTTCCCCGCCACAGGGAAGCTGCTAGCCGGGAATTCTCTGCCTGGTTCTACCCGCTGCCCGGAACGCTACGCAGGGCAAAAGCGGTTCTCGTCCTCCGTGCTTGCTTTTTCTCAGAAAGAGCCGTGGTGTGCGTTTTCGCCGGAAAACGCGTTTTCGGCCGAAAACGTGTACGTTTGCACTTCCCCGCCACAGGGAAGCTGCTAGCCGGGAATTCTCTGCCTGGTTCTACCCGCTGCCCGGAACGCTACGCAGGGCAAAAGCGGTTCTCGTCCTCCGTGCTTGCTTTTTCTCAGAAAGAGCCGTGGTGTGCGTTTTCGCCGGAAAACGCGTTTTCGGCCGAAAACGTGTACGTTTGCACTTCCCCGCCACAGGGAAGCTGCTAGCCGGGAATTCTCTGCCTGGTTCTACCCGCTGCCCGGAACGCTACGCAGGGCAAAAGCGGTTCTCGTCCTCCGTGCTTGCTTTTTCTCAGAAAGAGCCGTGGTGTGCCTTTTCGCCGGAAAACGCGTTTTCGGCCGAAAACGTGTACGTTTGCACTTCCCCGCCACAGGGAAGCTGCTAGCCGGGAATTCTCTGCCTGGTTCTACCCGCTGCCCGGAACGCTACGCAGGGCAAAAGCGGTTCTCGTCCTCCGTGCTTGCTTTTTCTCAGAAAGAGCCGTGGTGTGCCTTTTCGCCGGAAAACGCGTTTTCGGCCGAAAACGTGTACGTTTGCACTTCCCCGCCACAGGGAAGCTGCTAGCCGGGAATTCTCTGCCTGGTTCTACCCGCTGCCCGGAACGCTACGCAGGGCAAAAGCGGTTCTCGTCCTCCGTGCTTGCTTTTTCTCAGAAAGAGCCGTGGTGTGCCTTTTCGCCGGAAAACGCGTTTTCGGCCGAAAACGTGTACGTTTGCACTTCCCCGCCACAGGGAAGCTGCTAGCCGGGAATTCTCTGCTGATTCTACGCGCTGCCCGGAACGCTACGCAGGGCAAAAGCGGTTCTCGTCCTCGGTGCTTGCTTTTTCTCAGAAAGAGCCGTGGTGTGCGTTTTCGCCGGAAAACGCGTTTTCGGCCGAAAACGTGTACGTTTGCACTTCCCGCCACAGGGAAGCTGCTAGCCGGGAATTCTCTGCCTGGTTCTACCCGCTGCCCGGAACGCTACGCAGGGCAAAAGCGGTTCTCGTCCTCCGTGCTTGCTTTTTCTCAGAAAGAGCCGTGGTGTGCGTTTTCGCCGGAAAACGCGTTTTCGGCCGAAAACGTGTACGTTTGCACTTCCCCGCCACAGGGAAGCTGCTAGCCGGGAATTCTCTGCCTGGTTCTACCCGCTGCCCGGAACGCTACGCAGGGCAAAAGCGGTTCTCGTCCTCCGTGCTTGCTTTTTCTCAGAAAGAGCCGTGGTGTGCCTTTTCGCCGGAAAACGCGTTTTCGGCCGAAAACGTGTACGTTTGCACTTCCCCGCCACAGGGAAGCTGCTAGCCGGGAATTCTCTGCCTGGTTCTACCCGCTGCCCGGAACGCTACGCAGGGCAAAAGCGGTTCTCGTCCTCCGTGCTTGCTTTTTCTCAGAAAGAGCCGTGGTGTGCGTTTTCGCTGGAAAACGCGTTTTCGGCCGAAAACGTGTACGTTTGCACTTCCCCGCCACAGGGAAGCTGCTAGCCGGGAATTCTCTGCCTGGTTCTACCCGCTGCCCGGAACACTACGCAAGCCAAAAGCGGTTCTCGTCCTCCGTGCTTGCTTTTTCTCAGAAAGAGCCGTGGTGTGCGTTTTCGCCGGAATACGCGTTTTCGGCCGAAAACGTGTACGTTTGCACTTCCCTGCCACAGGGAAGCTGCTAGCCGGGAATTCTCTGCCTGGTTCTACCCGCTGCCCGGAACGCTACGCAGGGCAAAAGCGGTTCTCGTCCTCCGTGCTTGCTTTTTCTCAGAAAGAGCCGTGGTGTGCCTTTTCGCCGGAAAACGCGTTTTCGGCCGAAAACGTGTACGTTTGCACTTCCCCGCCACAGGGAAGCTGCTAGCCGGGAATTCTCTGCCTGGTTCTACCCGCTGCCCGGAACGCTACGCAGGGCAAAAGCGGTTCTCGTCCTCCGTGCTTGCTTTTTCTCAGAAAGAGCCGTGGTGTGCGTTTTCGCCGGAAAACGCGTTTTCGGCCGAAAACGTGTACGTTTGCACTTCCCCGCAACAGGGAAGCTGCTAGCCGGGAATTCTCTGCCTGGTTCTACCCGCTGCCCGGAACGCTACGCAGGGCAAAAGCGGTTCTCGTCCTCCGTGCTTGCTTTTTCTCAGAAAGAGTCGTGGTGTGCGTTTTCGCCGGAAAACGCGTTTTCGGCCGAAAACGTGTACGTTTGCACTTCCCCGCCACAGCGAAGCTGCTAGCCGGGAATTCTCTGCCTGGTTCTACCCGCTGCCCGGAACGCTACGCAGGGCAAAAGCGGTTCTCGTCCTCCGTGCTTGCTTTTTCTCAGAAAGAGCCGTGGTGTGCCTTTTCGCCGGAAAACGCGTTTTCGGCCGAAAACGTGTACGTTTGCACTTCCCCGCCACAGGGAAGCTGCTAGCCGGGAATTCTCTGCCTGGTTCTACCCGCTGCCCGGAACGCTACGCAGGCCAAAAGCGGTTCTTGTCCTCCGTGCTTGCTTTTTCTCAGAAAGAGCCGTGGTGTGCGTTTTCGCCGGAAAACGCGTTTTCGGCCGAAAACGTGTACGTTTGCACTTCCCCGCCACAGCGAAGCTGCTAGCCGGGAATTCTCTGCCTGGTTCTACCCGCTGCCCGGAACGCTACGCAGGGCAAAAGCGGTTCTCGTCCTCCGTGCTTGCTTTTTCTCAGAAAGAGCCGTGGTGTGCCTTTTCGCCGGAAAACGCGTTTTCGGCCGAAAACGTGTACGTTTGCACTTCCCCGCCACAGGGAAGCTGCTAGCAGGGAATTCTCTGCCTGGTTCTACCCGCTGCCCGGAACGCTACGCAGGGCAAAAGCGGTTCTCGTCCTCCGTGCTTGCTTTTTCTCAGAAAGAGCCGTGGTGTGCCTTTTCGCCGGAAAACGCGTTTTCGGCCGAAAACGTGTACGTTTGCACTTCCCCGCCACAGGGAAGCTGCTAGCCGGGAATTCTCTGCCTGGTTCTACCCGCTGCCCGGAACGCTACGCAGGGCAAAAGCGGTTCTCGTCCTCCGTGCTTGCTTTTTCTCAGAAAGAGACGTGGTGTGCGTTTTCGCCGGAAAACGCGTTTTCGGCCGAAAACGTGTACGTTTGCACTTCCCCGCCACAGGGAAGCTGCTAGCCGGGAATTCTCTGCCTGGTTCTACCCGCTGCCCGGAACGCTACGCAGGGCAAAAGCGGTTCTCGTCCTCCGTGCTTGCTTTTTCTCAGAAAGAGCCGTGGTGTGCCTTTTCGCCGGAAAAAGCGTTTTCGGCCGAAAACGTGTACGTTTGCACTTCCCCGCCACAGGGAAGCTGCTAGCCGGGAATTCTCTGCCTGGTTCTACCCGCTGCCCGGAACGCTACGCAGGGCAAAAGCGGTTCTCGTCCTCCGTGCTTGCTTTTTCTCAGAAAGAGCCGTGGTGTGCGTTTTCGCTGGAAAACGCGTTTTCGGCCGAAAACGTGTACGTTTGCACTTCCCCGCCACAGGGAAGCTGCTAGCCGGGAATTCTCTGCCTGCTTGTACCCGCTGCCCGGAACGCTACGCAGGCCAAAAGCGGTTCTCGTCCTCCGTGCTTGCTTTTTCTCAGAAAGAGCCGTGGTGTGCGTTTTCGCCGGAAAACGCGTTTTCGGCCGAAAACGTGTACGTTTGCACTTCCCTGCCACAGGGAAGCTGCTAGCCGGGAATTCTCTGCCTGGTTCTACCCGCTGCCCGGAACGCTACGCAGGGCAAAAGCGGTTCTCGTCCTCCGTGCTTGCTTTTTCTCAGAAAGAGCCGTGGTGTGCGTTTCCGCCGGAAAACGCGTTTTCGGCCGAAATCGTGTACGTTTGCACTTCCCCGCCACAGGGAAGCTGCTAGCCGGGAATTCTCTGCCTGGTTCTACCCGCTGCCCGGAACGCTACGCAGGGCAAAAGCGGTTCTCGTCCTCCGTGCTTGCTTTTTCTCAGAAAGAGCCGTGGTGTGCGTTTTCGCTGGAAAACGGGTTTTCGGCCGAAAACGTGTACGTTTGCACTTCCCCGCCACAGGGAAGCTGCTAGCCGGGAATTCTCTGCCTGGTTCTACCCGCTGCACGGAACGCTACGCAGGCCAAAAGCGGTTCTCGTCCTCCGTGCTTGCTTTTTCTCAGAAAGAGCCGTGGTGTGCGTTTTCGCCGGAAAACGCGTTTTCGGCCGAAAACGTGTACGTTTGCACTTCCCCGCCACAGGGAAGCTGCTAGCCGGGAATTCTCTGCCTGGTTCTACCCGCTGCCCGGAACGCTACGCAGGGCAAAAGCGGTTCTTGTCCTCCGTGCTTGCTTTTTCTCAGCAAGAGCCGTGGTGTGCGTTTTCGCCGGAAAACGCGTTTTCGGCCGAAAACGTGTACGTTTGCACTTCCCCGCCACAGGGAAGCTGCTAGCCGGGAATTCTCTGCCTGGTTCTACCCGCTGCCCGGAACGCTACGCAGGGCAAAAGCGGTTCTCGTCCTCCGTGCTTGCTTTTTCTCAGAAAGAGCCGTGGTGTGCCTTTTCGCCAGAAAACGCGTTTTCGGCCGAAAACGTGTACGTTTGCACTTCCCCGCCAAAGGGAAGCTGCTAGCCGGGAATTCTCTGCCTGGTTCTACCCGCTGCCCGGAACGCTACGCAGGGCAAAAGCGGTTCTCGTCCTCCGTGCTTGCTTTTTCTCAGAAAGAGCCGTGGTGTGCGTTTTCGCCGGAAAACGCGTTTTCGGCCGAAAACGTGTACGTTTGCACTTCCCCGCCACAGGGAAGCTGCTAGCCGGAAATTCTCTGCCTGCTTCTACCCGCTGCCCGGAACGCTACGCAGGGCAAAAGCGGTTCTCGTCCTCCGTGCTTGCTTTTTCTCAGAAAGAGCCGTGGTGTGCGTTTTCGCTGGAAAACGCGTTTTCGGCCGAAAACGTGTACGTTTGCACTTCCCCGCCACAGGGAAGCTGCTAGCCGGGAATTCTCTGCCTGGTTCTACCCACTGCCCGGAACGCTAGGCAGGGCAAAAGCGGTTCTCGTCCTCCGTGCTTGCTTTTTCTCAGAAAGAGCCGTGGTGTGCGTTTTCGCCGGAAAACGCGTTTTCGGCCGAAAACGTGTACGTTTGCACTTCCCCGCCACAGGGAAGCTGCTAGCCGGGAATTCTCTGCCTGGTTCTACCCGCTGCCCGGAACGCTACGCAGGGCAAAAGCGGTTCTCGTCCTCCGTGCTTGCTTTTTCTCAGAAAGAGCCGTGGTGTGCGTTTTCGCCGGAAAACGCGTTTTCGGCTGAAAACGTGTACGTTTGCACTTCCCCGCCACAGGGAAGCTGCTAGCCGGGAATTCTCTGCCTGGTTCTACCCGCTGCCCGGAACGCTACGCAGGGCAAAAGCGGTTCTCGTCCTCCGTGCTTGCTTTTTCTCAGAAAGAGCCGTGGTGTGCCTATTCGCCGGAAAACGCGTTTTCGGCAGAAAACGTGTACGTTTGCACTTCCCCGCCACAGGGAAGCTGCTAGCCGGGAATTCTCTGCCTGGTTCTACCCGCTGCCCGGAACGCTACGCAGGGCAAAAGCGGTTCTCGTCCTCCGTGCTTGCTTTTTCTCAGAAAGAGCCGTGGTGTGCGTTTTCGCCGGAAAACGCGTTTTCGGCCGAAAACGTGTACGTTTGCACTTCCCCGCCACAGGGAAGCTGCTAGCCGGGAATTCTCTGCCTGGTTCTACCCGCTGTCCGGAACGCTACGCTTGGCAAAAGCGGTTCTCGTCCTCCGTGCTTGCTTTTTCTCAGAAAGAGCCGTGGTGTGCCTTTTCGCCGGAAAACGCGTTTTCGGCCGAAAACGTGTACGTTTGCACTTCCCCGCCACAGGGAAGCTGCTAGCCGGGAATTCTCTGCCTGGTTCTACCCGCTGCCCGGAACGCTACGCAGGGCAAAAGCGGTTCTCGTCCTCGGTGCTTGCTTTTTCTCAGAAAGAGCCGTGGTGTGCGTTTTCGCCGGAAAACGCGTTTTCGGCCGAAAACGTGTACGTTTGCACTTCCCCGCCACAGGGAAGCTGCTAGCCGGGAATTCTCTGCCTGGTTCTACCCGCTGCCCGGAACGCTACGCAGGGCAAAAGCGGTTCTCGTCCTCCGTGCTTGCTTTTTCTCAGAAAGAGCCGTGGTGTGCGTTTTCGCCGGAAAACGCGTTTTCGGCCGAAAACGTGTACGTTTGCACTTCCCCGCCACAGGGAAGCTGCTAGCCGGGAATTCTCTGCCTGGTTCTACCCGCTGCCCGGAACGCTACGCAGGGCAAAAGCGGTTCTCGTCCTCCGTGCTTGCTTTTTCTCAGAAAGAGCCGTGGTGTGCGTTTTCGCCGGAAAACGCGTTTTCGGCCGAAAACGTGTACGTTTGCACTTCCCCGCCACAGGGAAGCTGCTAGCCGGGAATTCTCTGCCTGGTTCTACCCGCTGCCCGGAACGCTACGCAGGGCAATAAGCGGTTCTCGTCCTCCGTGCTTGCTTTTTCTCAGAAAGAGCCGTGGTGTGCGTTTTCGCCGGAAAACGCGTTTTCAGCCGAAAACGTGTACGTTTGCACTTCCCCGCCACAGCGAAGCTGCTAGCCGGGAATTCTCTGCCTGGTTCTACCCGCTGCCCGGAACGCTACGCAGGGCAAAAGCGGTTCTCGTCCTCCGTGCTTGCTTTTTCTCAGAAAGAGCCGTGGTGTGCCTTTTCGCCGGAAAACGCGTTTTCGGCCGAAAACGTGTACGTTTGCACTTCCCCGCCACAGGGAAGCTGCTAGCCGGGAATTCTCTGCCTGGTTCTACCCGCTGCCCGGAACGCTACGCAGGGCAAAAGCGGTTCTCGTCCTCCGTGCTTGCTTTTTCTCAGAAAGAGCCGTGGTGTGCGTTTTCGCCGGAAAACGCGTTTTCGGCCGAAAACGTGTACGTTTGCACTTCCCCGCCACAGCGAAGCTGCTAGCCGGGATTTCTCTGCCTGGTTCTACCCGCTGCCCGGAACGGTACGCAGGGCAAAAGCGGTTCTCGTCCTCCGTGCTTGCTTTTTCTCAGAAAGAGCCGTGGTGTGCGTTTTCGCCGGAAAACGCGTTTTCGGCCGAAAACGTGTACGTTTGCACTTCCCCGCCACAGGGAAGCTGCTAGCCGGGAATTCTCTGCCTGTTTCTACCCGCTGCCCGGAACGCTACGCAGGGCAAAAGCGGTTCTCGTCCTCCGTGCTTGCTTTTTCTCAGAAAGAGCCGTGGTGTGCCTTTTCGCCGGAAAACGCGTTTTCGGCCGAAAACGTGTACGTTTGCACTTCCCCGCCACAGGGAAGCTGCTAGCCGGGAATTCTCTGCCTGGTTCTACCCGCTGCCCGGAACGCTACGCAGGGCAAAAGCGGTTCTCGTCCTCCGTGCTTGCTTTTTCTCAGAAAGAGCCGTGGTGTGCGTTTTCGCCGGAAAACGCGTTTTCGGCCGAAAACGTGTACGTTTGCACTTCCCCGCCACAGGGAAGCTGCTAGCCGGGAATTCTCTGCCTGGTTCTACCCGCTGCCCGGAACGCTATGCAGGGCAAAAGCGGTTCTCGTCCTTCGTGCTTGCTTTTTCTCAGAAAGAGCCGTGGTGTGCCTTTTCGCCGGAAAACGCGTTTTCGGCCGAAAACGTGTACGTTTGCACTTCCCCGCCACAGGGAAGCTGCTAGCCGGGAATTCTCTGCCTGGTTCTACCCGCTGCCCGGAACGCTACGCAGGGCAAAAGCGGTTCTCGTCCTCCGTGCTTGCTTTTTCTCAGAAAGAGCCGTGGTGTGCCTTTTCGCCGGAAAACGCGTTTTCGGCCGAAAACGTGTACGTTTGCATTTCCCCGCCACAGGGAAGCTGCTAGCCGGGAATTCTCTGCCTGGTTCTACCCGCTGCCCGGAACTCTACGGAGGGCAAAAGCGGTTCTCGTCCTCCGTGCTTGCTTTTTCTCAGAAAGAGCCGTGGTATGCGTTTTCGCCGGAAAACGCGTTTTCGGCCGAAAACGTGTACGTTTGCACTTCCCCGCCACAGGGAAGCTGCTAGCCGGGAATTCTCTGCCTGGTTCTACCCGCTGCCCGGAACGCTACGCAGGGCAAAAGCGGTTCTCGTCCTCCGTGCTTGCTTTTTCTCAGAAAGAGCCGTGGTGTGCCTTTTCGCCGGAAAACGCGTTTTCGGCCGAAAACGTGTACGTTTGCACTTCCCCGCCACAGGGAAGCTGCTAGCCGGGAATTCTCTGCCTGGTTCTACCCGCTGCCCGGAACGCTACGCAGGGCAAAAGCGGTTCTCGTCCTCCGTGCTTGCTTTTTCTCAGAAAGAGCCGTGGTGTGCCTTTTCGCCGGAAAACGCGTTTTCGGCCGAAAACGTGTACGTTTGCACTTCCCCGCCACAGGGAAGCTGCTAGCCGGGAATTCTCTGCCTGGTTCTACCCGCTGCCCGGAACGCTACGCAGGGCAAAAGCGGTTCTCGTCCTCCGTGCTTGCTTTTTCTCAGAAAGAGCCGTGGTGTGCCTTTTCGCCGGAAAACGCGTTTTCGGCCGAAAACGTGTACGTTTGCACTTCCCCGCCACAGGGAAGCTGCTAGCCGGGAATTCTCTGCCTGGTTCTACCCGCTGCCCGGAACGCTACGCAGGGCAAAAGCGGTTCTCGTCCTCCGTGCTTGCTTTTTCTCAGAAAGAGCCGTGGTGTGCGTTTTCGCCGGAAAACGCGTTTTCGGCCGAAAACGTGTACGTTTGCACTTCCCCGCCACAGGGAAGGTGCTAGCCGGGAATTCTCTGCCTGGTTCTACTCGCTGCCCGGAACCGTACGCAGGGCAAAAGCGGTTCTCGTCCTCCGTGCTTGCTTTTTCTCAGAAAGAGCCGTGGTGTGCGTTTTCGCCGGAAAACGCGTTTTCGGCCGAAAACGTGTACGTTTGCACTTCCCCGCCACAGGGAAGCTGCTAGCCGGGAATTCTCTGCCTGCTTCTACCCGCTGCCCGGAACGCTACGCAGGGCAAAAGCGGTTCTCGTCCTCCGTGCTTGCTTTTTCTCAGAAAGAGCCGTGGTGTGCGTTTTCGCCGGAAAACGCGTTTTCGGCCGAAAACGTGTACGTTTGCTCTTCCCCGCCACAGGGAAGCTGCTAGCCGGGAATTCTCTGCCTGGTTCTACCCGCTGCCCGGAACGCTACGCAGGGCAAAAGCGGTTCTCGTCCTCCGTGCTTGCTTTTTCTCAGAAAGAGCCGTGGTGTGCGTTTTCGCCGGAAAACGCGTTTTCGGCCGAAAACGTGTACGTTTGCACTTCCCCGCCACAGGGAAGCTGCTAGCCGGGAATTCTCTGCCTGGTTCTACCCGCTGCCCGGAACGCTACGCAGGGCAAAAGCGGTTCTCGTCCTCCGTGCTTGCTTTTTCTCAGAAAGAGCCGTGGTGTGCGTTTTCGCCGGAAAACGCGTTTTCGGCCGAAAACGTGTACGTTTGCACTTCCCCGCCACAGGGAAGCTGCTAGCCGGGAATTCTCTGCCTGGTTCTACCCGCTGCCCGGAACGCTACGCAGGGCAAAAGCGGTTCTCGTCCTCCCGTGCTTGCTTTTTCTCAGAAAGAGCCGTGGTGTGCGTTTTCGCCGGAAAACGCGTTTTCGGCCGAAAACGTGTACGTTTGCACTTCCCCGCCACAGGGAAGCTGCTAGCCGGGAATTCTCTGCCTGGTTCTACCCGCTGCCCGGAACGCTACGCAGGGCAAAAGCGGTTCTCGTCCTCCGTGCTTGCTTTTTCTCAGAAAGAGCCGTGGTGTGCGTTTTCGCCGGAAAACGCGTTTTCGGCCGAAAACGTGTACGTTTGCACTTCCCCGCCACAGGGAAGCTGCTAGCCGGGAATTCTCTGCCTGGTTCTACCCGCTGCCCGGAACGCTACGCAGGGCAAAAAGCGGTTCTCGTCCTCCGTGCTTGCTTTTTCTCAGAAAGAGCCGTGGTGTGCCTTTTCGCCGGAAAACGCGTTTTCGGCCGAAAACGTGTACGTTTGCACTTCCCCGCCACAGGGAAGCTGCTAGCCGGGAATTCTCTGCCTGGTTCTACCCGCTGCCCGGAACGCTACGCAGGGCAAAAGCGGTTCTCGTCCTCCGTGCTTGCTTTTTCTCAGAAAGAGCCGTGGTGTGCCTTTTCGCCGGAAAACGCGTTTTCGGCCGAAAACGTGTACGTTTGCACTTCCCCGCCACAGGGAAGCTGCTAGCCGGGAATCTCTGCCTGGTTCTACCCGCTGCCCGGAACGCTACGCAGGGCAAAAGCGGTTCTCGTCCTCCGTGCTTGCTTTTTCTCAGAAAGAGCCGTGGTGTGCCTTTTCGCCGGAAAACGCGTTTTCGGCCGAAAACGTGTACGTTTGCACTTCCCCGCCACAGGGAAGCTGCTAGCCGGGAATTCTCTGCTGATTCTACGCGCTGCCCGGAACGCTACGCAGGGCAAAAGCGGTTCTCGTCCTCGGTGCTTGCTTTTTCTCAGAAAGAGCCGTGGTGTGCGTTTTCGCCGGAAAACGCGTTTTCGGCCGAAAACGTGTACGTTTGCACTTCCCCGCCACAGGGAAGCTGCTAGCCGGGAATTCTCTGCCTGGTTCTACCCGCTGCCCGGAACGCTACGCAGGGCAAAAGCGGTTCTCGTCCTCCGTGCTTGCTTTTTCTCAGAAAGAGCCGTGGTGTGCGTTTTCGCCGGAAAACGCGTTTTCGGCCGAAAACGTGTACGTTTGCACTTCCCCGCCACAGGGAAGCTGCTAGCCGGGAATTCTCTGCCTGGTTCTACCCGCTGCCCGGAACGCTACGCAGGGCAAAAGCGGTTCTCGTCCTCCGTGCTTGCTTTTTCTCAGAAAGAGCCGTGGTGTGCCTTTTCGCCGGAAAACGCGTTTTCGGCCGAAAACGTGTACGTTTGCACTTCCCCGCCACAGGGAAGCTGCTAGCCGGGAATTCTCTGCCTGGTTCTACCCGCTGCCCGGAACGCTACGCAGGGCAAAAGCGGTTCTCGTCCTCCGTGCTTGCTTTTTCTCAGAAAGAGCCGTGGTGTGCGTTTTCGCCGGAAAACGCGTTTTCGGCCGAAAACGTGTACGTTTGCACTTCCCCGCCACAGGGAAGCTGCTAGCCGGGAATTCTCTGCCTGGTTCTACCCGCTGCCCGGAACGCTACGCAGGGCAAAAGCGGTTCTCGTCCTCCGTGCTTGCTTTTTCTCAGAAAGAGCCGTGGTGTGCGTTTTCGCCGGAAAACGCGTTTTCGGCCGAAAACGTGTACGTTTGCACTTCCCCGCCACAGGGAAGCTGCTAGCCGGGAATTCTCTGCCTGCTTCTACCCGCTGCCCGTAACGCTACGCAGGGCAAAAGCGGTTCTCGTCCTCCGTGCTTGCTTTTTCTCAGAAAGAGCCGTGGTGTGCGTTTTCGCCGGAAAACGCGTTTTCGGCCGAAAACGTGTACGTTTGCACTTCCCCGCCACAGGGAAGCTGCTAGCCGGGAATTCTCTGCCTGGTTCTACCCGCTGCCCGGAACGCTACGCAGGGCAAAAGCGGTTCTCGTCCTCCGTGCTTGCTTTTTCTCAGAAAGAGCCGTGGTGTGCGTTTTCGCCGGAAAACGCGTTTTCGGCCGAAAACGTGTACGTTTGCACTTCCCCGCCACAGGGAAGCTGCTAGCCGGGAATTCTCTGCCTGGTTCTACCCGCTGCCCGGAACGCTACGCAGGGCAAAAGCGGTTCTCGTCCTCCGTGCTTGCTTTTTCTCAGAAAGAGCCGTGGTGTGCGTTTTCGCCGGAAAACGCGTTTTCGGCCGAAAACGTGTACGTTTGCACTTCCCCGCCACAGGGAAGCTGCTAGCCGGGAATTCTCTGCCTGGTTCTACCCGCTGCCCGGAACGCTACGCAGGGCAAAAGCGGTTCTCGTCCTCCGTGCTTGCTTTTTCTCAGAAAGAGCCGTGGTGTGCGTTTTCGCCGGAAAACGCGTTTTCGGCCGAAAACGTGTACGTTTGCACTTCCCCGCCACAGGGAAGCTGCTAGCCGGGAATTCTCTGCCTGGTTCTACCCGCTGCCCGGAACGCTACGCAGGGCAAAAGCGGTTCTCGTCCTCCGTGCTTGCTTAGAAAGAGCCGTGGTGTGCGTTTTCGCCGGAAAACGCGTTTTCGGCCGAAAACGTGTACGTTTGCACTTCCCCGCCACAGGGAAGCTGCTAGCCGGGAATTCTCTGCCTGGTTCTACCCGCTGCCCGGAACGCTACGCAGGGCAAAAGCGGTTCTCGTCCTCCGTGCTTGCTTTTTCTCAGAAAGAGCCGTGGTGTGCGTTTTCGCCGGAAAACGCGTTTTCGGCCGAAAACGTGTACGTTTGCACTTCCCCGCCACAGGGAAGCTGCTAGCCGGGAATTCTCTGCCTGGTTCTACCCGCTGCCCGGAACGCTACGCAGGGCAAAAGCGGTTCTCGTCCTCCGTGCTTGCTTTTTCTCAGAAAGAGCCGTGGTGTGCGTTTTCGCCGGAAAACGCGTTTTCGGCCGAAAACGTGTACGTTTGCACTTCCCCGCCACAGGGAAGCTGCTAGCCGGGAATTCTCTGCCTGGTTCTACCCGCTGCCCGGAACGCTACGCAGGGCAAAAGCGGTTCTCGTCCTCCGTGCTTGCTTTTTCTCAGAAAGAGCCGTGGTGTGCGTTTTCGCCGGAAAACGCGTTTTCGGCCGAAAACGTGTACGTTTGCACTTCCCCGCCACAGGGAAGCTGCTAGCCGGGAATTCTCTGCCTGGTTCTACCCGCTGCCCGGAACGCTACGCAGGGCAAAAGCGGTTCTCGTCCTCCGTGCTTGCTTTTTCTCAGAAAGAGCCGTGGTGTGCGTTTTCGCCGGAAAACGCGTTTTCGGCCGAAAACGTGTACGTTTGCACTTCCCCGCCACAGGGAAGCTGCTAGCCGGGAATTCTCTGCCTGGTTCTACCCGCTGCCCGGAACGCTACGCAGGGCAAAAGCGGTTCTCGTCCTCCGTGCTTGCTTTTTCTCAGAAAGAGCCGTGGTGTGCGTTTTCGCCGGAAAACGCGTTTTCGGCCGAAAACGTGTACGTTTGCACTTCCCCGCCACAGGGAAGCTGCTAGCCGGGAATTCTCTGCCTGGTTCTACCCGCTGCCCGGAACGCTACGCAGGGCAAAAGCGGTTCTCGTCCTCCGTGCTTGCTTTTTCTCAGAAAGAGCCGTGGTGTGCGTTTTCGCCGGAAAACGCGTTTTCGGCCGAAAACGTGTACGTTTGCACTTCCCCGCCACAGGGAAGCTGCTAGCCGGGAATTCTCTGCCTGGTTCTACCCGCTGCCCGGAACGCTACGCAGGGCAAAAGCGGTTCTCGTCCTCCGTGCTTGCTTTTTCTCAGAAAGAGCCGTGGTGTGCGTTTTCGCCGGAAAACGCGTTTTCGGCCGAAAACGTGTACGTTTGCACTTCCCCGCCACAGGGAAGCTGCTAGCCGGGAATTCTCTGCCTGGTTCTACCCGCTGCCCGGAACGCTACGCAGGGCAAAAGCGGTTCTCGTCCTCCGTGCTTGCTTTTTCTCAGAAAGAGCCGTGGTGTGCGTTTTCGCCGGAAAACGCGTTTTCGGCCGAAAACGTGTACGTTTGCACTTCCCCGCCACAGGGAAGCTGCTAGCCGGGAATTCTCTGCCTGGTTCTACCCGCTGCCCGGAACGCTACGCAGGGCAAAAGCGGTTCTCGTCCTCCGTGCTTGCTTTTTCTCAGAAAGAGCCGTGGTGTGCGTTTTCGCCGGAAAACGCGTTTTCGGCCGAAAACGTGTACGTTTGCACTTCCCCGCCACAGGGAAGCTGCTAGCCGGGAATTCTCTGCCTGGTTCTACCCGCTGCCCGGAACGCTACGCAGGGCAAAAGCGGTTCTCGTCCTCCGTGCTTGCTTTTTCTCAGAAAGAGCCGTGGTGTGCGTTTTCGCCGGAAAACGCGTTTTCGGCCGAAAACGTGTACGTTTGCACTTCCCCGCCACAGGGAAGCTGCTAGCCGGGAATTCTCTGCCTGGTTCTACCCGCTGCCCGGAACGCTACGCAGGGCAAAAGCGGTTCTCGTCCTCCGTGCTTGCTTTTTCTCAGAAAGAGCCGTGGTGTGCGTTTTCGCCGGAAAACGCGTTTTCGGCCGAAAACGTGTACGTTTGCACTTCCCCGCCACAGGGAAGCTGCTAGCCGGGAATTCTCTGCCTGGTTCTACCCGCTGCCCGGAACGCTACGCAGGGCAAAAGCGGTTCTCGTCCTCCGTGCTTGCTTTTTCTCAGAAAGAGCCGTGGTGTGCGTTTTCGCCGGAAAACGCGTTTTCGGCCGAAAACGTGTACGTTTGCACTTCCCCGCCACAGGGAAGCTGCTAGCCGGGAATTCTCTGCCTGGTTCTACCCGCTGCCCGGAACGCTACGCAGGGCAAAAGCGGTTCTCGTCCTCCGTGCTTGCTTTTTCTCAGAAAGAGCCGTGGTGTGCGTTTTCGCCGGAAAACGCGTTTTCGGCCGAAAACGTGTACGTTTGCACTTCCCCGCCACAGGGAAGCTGCTAGCCGGGAATTCTCTGCCTGGTTCTACCCGCTGCCCGGAACGCTACGCAGGGCAAAAGCGGTTCTCGTCCTCCGTGCTTGCTTTTTCTCAGAAAGAGCCGTGGTGTGCGTTTTCGCCGGAAAACGCGTTTTCGGCCGAAAACGTGTACGTTTGCACTTCCCCGCCACAGGGAAGCTGCTAGCCGGGAATTCTCTGCCTGGTTCTACCCGCTGCCCGGAACGCTACGCAGGGCAAAAGCGGTTCTCGTCCTCCGTGCTTGCTTTTTCTCAGAAAGAGCCGTGGTGTGCGTTTTCGCCGGAAAACGCGTTTTCGGCCGAAAACGTGTACGTTTGCACTTCCCCGCCACAGGGAAGCTGCTAGCCGGGAATTCTCTGCCTGGTTCTACCCGCTGCCCGGAACGCTACGCAGGGCAAAAGCGGTTCTCGTCCTCCGTGCTTGCTTTTTCTCAGAAAGAGCCGTGGTGTGCGTTTTCGCCGGAAAACGCGTTTTCGGCCGAAAACGTGTACGTTTGCACTTCCCCGCCACAGGGAAGCTGCTAGCCGGGAATTCTCTGCCTGGTTCTACCCGCTGCCCGGAACGCTACGCAGGGCAAAAGCGGTTCTCGTCCTCCGTGCTTGCTTTTTCTCAGAAAGAGCCGTGGTGTGCGTTTTCGCCGGAAAACGCGTTTTCGGCCGAAAACGTGTACGTTTGCACTTCCCCGCCACAGGGAAGCTGCTAGCCGGGAATTCTCTGCCTGGTTCTACCCGCTGCCCGGAACGCTACGCAGGGCAAAAGCGGTTCTCGTCCTCCGTGCTTGCTTTTTCTCAGAAAGAGCCGTGGTGTGCGTTTTCGCCGGAAAACGCGTTTTCGGCCGAAAACGTGTACGTTTGCACTTCCCCGCCACAGGGAAGCTGCTAGCCGGGAATTCTCTGCCTGGTTCTACCCGCTGCCCGGAACGCTACGCAGGGCAAAAGCGGTTCTCGTCCTCCGTGCTTGCTTTTTCTCAGAAAGAGCCGTGGTGTGCGTTTTCGCCGGAAAACGCGTTTTCGGCCGAAAACGTGTACGTTTGCACTTCCCCGCCACAGGGAAGCTGCTAGCCGGGAATTCTCTGCCTGGTTCTACCCGCTGCCCGGAACGCTACGCAGGGCAAAAGCGGTTCTCGTCCTCCGTGCTTGCTTTTTCTCAGAAAGAGCCGTGGTGTGCGTTTTCGCCGGAAAACGCGTTTTCGGCCGAAAACGTGTACGTTTGCACTTCCCCGCCACAGGGAAGCTGCTAGCCGGGAATTCTCTGCCTGGTTCTACCCGCTGCCCGGAACGCTACGCAGGGCAAAAGCGGTTCTCGTCCTCCGTGCTTGCTTTTTCTCAGAAAGAGCCGTGGTGTGCGTTTTCGCCGGAAAACGCGTTTTCGGCCGAAAACGTGTACGTTTGCACTTCCCCGCCACAGGGAAGCTGCTAGCCGGGAATTCTCTGCCTGGTTCTACCCGCTGCCCGGAACGCTACGCAGGGCAAAAGCGGTTCTCGTCCTCCGTGCTTGCTTTTTCTCAGAAAGAGCCGTGGTGTGCGTTTTCGCCGGAAAACGCGTTTTCGGCCGAAAACGTGTACGTTTGCACTTCCCCGCCACAGGGAAGCTGCTAGCCGGGAATTCTCTGCCTGGTTCTACCCGCTGCCCGGAACGCTACGCAGGGCAAAAGCGGTTCTCGTCCTCCGTGCTTGCTTTTTCTCAGAAAGAGCCGTGGTGTGCGTTTTCGCCGGAAAACGCGTTTTCGGCCGAAAACGTGTACGTTTGCACTTCCCCGCCACAGGGAAGCTGCTAGCCGGGAATTCTCTGCCTGGTTCTACCCGCTGCCCGGAACGCTACGCAGGGCAAAAGCGGTTCTCGTCCTCCGTGCTTGCTTTTTCTCAGAAAGAGCCGTGGTGTGCGTTTTCGCCGGAAAACGCGTTTTCGGCCGAAAACGTGTACGTTTGCACTTCCCCGCCACAGGGAAGCTGCTAGCCGGGAATTCTCTGCCTGGTTCTACCCGCTGCCCGGAACGCTACGCAGGGCAAAAGCGGTTCTCGTCCTCCGTGCTTGCTTTTTCTCAGAAAGAGCCGTGGTGTGCGTTTTCGCCGGAAAACGCGTTTTCGGCCGAAAACGTGTACGTTTGCACTTCCCCGCCACAGGGAAGCTGCTAGCCGGGAATTCTCTGCCTGGTTCTACCCGCTGCCCGGAACGCTACGCAGGGCAAAAGCGGTTCTCGTCCTCCGTGCTTGCTTTTTCTCAGAAAGAGCCGTGGTGTGCGTTTTCGCCGGAAAACGCGTTTTCGGCCGAAAACGTGTACGTTTGCACTTCCCCGCCACAGGGAAGCTGCTAGCCGGGAATTCTCTGCCTGGTTCTACCCGCTGCCCGGAACGCTACGCAGGGCAAAAGCGGTTCTCGTCCTCCGTGCTTGCTTTTTCTCAGAAAGAGCCGTGGTGTGCGTTTTCGCCGGAAAACGCGTTTTCGGCCGAAAACGTGTACGTTTGCACTTCCCCGCCACAGGGAAGCTGCTAGCCGGGAATTCTCTGCCTGGTTCTACCCGCTGCCCGGAACGCTACGCAGGGCAAAAGCGGTTCTCGTCCTCCGTGCTTGCTTTTTCTCAGAAAGAGCCGTGGTGTGCGTTTTCGCCGGAAAACGCGTTTTCGGCCGAAAACGTGTACGTTTGCACTTCCCCGCCACAGGGAAGCTGCTAGCCGGGAATTCTCTGCCTGGTTCTACCCGCTGCCCGGAACGCTACGCAGGGCAAAAGCGGTTCTCGTCCTCCGTGCTTGCTTTTTCTCAGAAAGAGCCGTGGTGTGCGTTTTCGCCGGAAAACGCGTTTTCGGCCGAAAACGTGTACGTTTGCACTTCCCCGCCACAGGGAAGCTGCTAGCCGGGAATTCTCTGCCTGGTTCTACCCGCTGCCCGGAACGCTACGCAGGGCAAAAGCGGTTCTCGTCCTCCGTGCTTGCTTTTTCTCAGAAAGAGCCGTGGTGTGCGTTTTCGCCGGAAAACGCGTTTTCGGCCGAAAACGTGTACGTTTGCACTTCCCCGCCACAGGGAAGCTGCTAGCCGGGAATTCTCTGCCTGGTTCTACCCGCTGCCCGGAACGCTACGCAGGGCAAAAGCGGTTCTCGTCCTCCGTGCTTGCTTTTTCTCAGAAAGAGCCGTGGTGTGCGTTTTCGCCGGAAAACGCGTTTTCGGCCGAAAACGTGTACGTTTGCACTTCCCCGCCACAGGGAAGCTGCTAGCCGGGAATTCTCTGCCTGGTTCTACCCGCTGCCCGGAACGCTACGCAGGGCAAAAGCGGTTCTCGTCCTCCGTGCTTGCTTTTTCTCAGAAAGAGCCGTGGTGTGCGTTTTCGCCGGAAAACGCGTTTTCGGCCGAAAACGTGTACGTTTGCACTTCCCCGCCACAGGGAAGCTGCTAGCCGGGAATTCTCTGCCTGGTTCTACCCGCTGCCCGGAACGCTACGCAGGGCAAAAGCGGTTCTCGTCCTCCGTGCTTGCTTTTTCTCAGAAAGAGCCGTGGTGTGCGTTTTCGCCGGAAAACGCGTTTTCGGCCGAAAACGTGTACGTTTGCACTTCCCCGCCACAGGGAAGCTGCTAGCCGGGAATTCTCTGCCTGGTTCTACCCGCTGCCCGGAACGCTACGCAGGGCAAAAGCGGTTCTCGTCCTCCGTGCTTGCTTTTTCTCAGAAAGAGCCGTGGTGTGCGTTTTCGCCGGAAAACGCGTTTTCGGCCGAAAACGTGTACGTTTGCACTTCCCCGCCACAGGGAAGCTGCTAGCCGGGAATTCTCTGCCTGGTTCTACCCGCTGCCCGGAACGCTACGCAGGGCAAAAGCGGTTCTCGTCCTCCGCTTGCTTTTTCTCAGAAAGAGCCGTGGTGTGCGTTTTCGCCGGAAAACGCGTTTTCGGCCGAAAACGTGTACGTTTGCACTTCCCCGCCACAGGGAAGCTGCTAGCCGGGAATTCTCTGCCTGGTTCTACCCGCTGCCCGGAACGCTACGCAGGGCAAAAGCGGTTCTCGTCCTCCGTGCTTGCTTTTTCTCAGAAAGAGCCGTGGTGTGCGTTTTCGCCGGAAAACGCGTTTTCGGCCGAAAACGTGTACGTTTGCACTTCCCCGCCACAGGGAAGCTGCTAGCCGGGAATTCTCTGCCTGGTTCTACCCGCTGCCCGGAACGCTACGCAGGGCAAAAGCGGTTCTCGTCCTCCGTGCTTGCTTTTTCTCAGAAAGAGCCGTGGTGTGCGTTTTCGCCGGAAAACGCGTTTTCGGCCGAAAACGTGTACGTTTGCACTTCCCCGCCACAGGGAAGCTGCTAGCCGGGAATTCTCTGCCTGGTTCTACCCGCTGCCCGGAACGCTACGCAGGGCAAAAGCGGTTCTCGTCCTCCGTGCTTGCTTTTTCTCAGAAAGAGCCGTGGTGTGCGTTTTCGCCGGAAAACGCGTTTTCGGCCGAAAACGTGTACGTTTGCACTTCCCCGCCACAGGGAAGCTGCTAGCCGGGAATTCTCTGCCTGGTTCTACCCGCTGCCCGGAACGCTACGCAGGGCAAAAGCGGTTCTCGTCCTCCGTGCTTGCTTTTTCTCAGAAAGAGCCGTGGTGTGCGTTTTCGCCGGAAAACGCGTTTTCGGCCGAAAACGTGTACGTTTGCACTTCCCCGCCACAGGGAAGCTGCTAGCCGGGAATTCTCTGCCTGGTTCTACCCGCTGCCCGGAACGCTACGCAGGGCAAAAGCGGTTCTCGTCCTCCGTGCTTGCTTTTTCTCAGAAAGAGCCGTGGTGTGCGTTTTCGCCGGAAAACGCGTTTTCGGCCGAAAACGTGTACGTTTGCACTTCCCCGCCACAGGGAAGCTGCTAGCCGGGAATTCTCTGCCTGGTTCTACCCGCTGCCCGGAACGCTACGCAGGGCAAAAGCGGTTCTCGTCCTCCGTGCTTGCTTTTTCTCAGAAAGAGCCGTGGTGTGCGTTTTCGCCGGAAAACGCGTTTTCGGCCGAAAACGTGTACGTTTGCACTTCCCCGCCACAGGGAAGCTGCTAGCCGGGAATTCTCTGCCTGGTTCTACCCGCTGCCCGGAACGCTACGCAGGGCAAAAGCGGTTCTCGTCCTCCGTGCTTGCTTTTTCTCAGAAAGAGCCGTGGTGTGCGTTTTCGCCGGAAAACGCGTTTTCGGCCGAAAACGTGTACGTTTGCACTTCCCCGCCACAGGGAAGCTGCTAGCCGGGAATTCTCTGCCTGGTTCTACCCGCTGCCCGGAACGCTACGCAGGGCAAAAGCGGTTCTCGTCCTCCGTGCTTGCTTTTTCTCAGAAAGAGCCGTGGTGTGCGTTTTCGCCGGAAAACGCGTTTTCGGCCGAAAACGTGTACGTTTGCACTTCCCCGCCACAGGGAAGCTGCTAGCCGGGAATTCTCTGCCTGGTTCTACCCGCTGCCCGGAACGCTACGCAGGGCAAAAGCGGTTCTCGTCCTCCGTGCTTGCTTTTTCTCAGAAAGAGCCGTGGTGTGCGTTTTCGCCGGAAAACGCGTTTTCGGCCGAAAACGTGTACGTTTGCACTTCCCCGCCACAGGGAAGCTGCTAGCCGGGAATTCTCTGCCTGGTTCTACCCGCTGCCCGGAACGCTACGCAGGGCAAAAGCGGTTCTCGTCCTCCGTGCTTGCTTTTTCTCAGAAAGAGCCGTGGTGTGCGTTTTCGCCGGAAAACGCGTTTTCGGCCGAAAACGTGTACGTTTGCACTTCCCCGCCACAGGGAAGCTGCTAGCCGGGAATTCTCTGCCTGGTTCTACCCGCTGCCCGGAACGCTACGCAGGGCAAAAGCGGTTCTCGTCCTCCGTGCTTGCTTTTTCTCAGAAAGAGCCGTGGTGTGCGTTTTCGCCGGAAAACGCGTTTTCGGCCGAAAACGTGTACGTTTGCACTTCCCCGCCACAGGGAAGCTGCTAGCCGGGAATTCTCTGCCTGGTTCTACCCGCTGCCCGGAACGCTACGCAGGGCAAAAGCGGTTCTCGTCCTCCGTGCTTGCTTTTTCTCAGAAAGAGCCGTGGTGTGCGTTTTCGCCGGAAAACGCGTTTTCGGCCGAAAACGTGTACGTTTGCACTTCCCCGCCACAGGGAAGCTGCTAGCCGGGAATTCTCTGCCTGGTTCTACCCGCTGCCCGGAACGCTACGCAGGGCAAAAGCGGTTCTCGTCCTCCGTGCTTGCTTTTTCTCAGAAAGAGCCGTGGTGTGCGTTTTCGCCGGAAAACGCGTTTTCGGCCGAAAACGTGTACGTTTGCACTTCCCCGCCACAGGGAAGCTGCTAGCCGGGAATTCTCTGCCTGGTTCTACCCGCTGCCCGGAACGCTACGCAGGGCAAAAGCGGTTCTCGTCCTCCGTGCTTGCTTTTTCTCAGAAAGAGCCGTGGTGTGCGTTTTCGCCGGAAAACGCGTTTTCGGCCGAAAACGTGTACGTTTGCACTTCCCCGCCACAGGGAAGCTGCTAGCCGGGAATTCTCTGCCTGGTTCTACCCGCTGCCCGGAACGCTACGCAGGGCAAAAGCGGTTCTCGTCCTCCGTGCTTGCTTTTTCTCAGAAAGAGCCGTGGTGTGCGTTTTCGCCGGAAAACGCGTTTTCGGCCGAAAACGTGTACGTTTGCACTTCCCCGCCACAGGGAAGCTGCTAGCCGGGAATTCTCTGCCTGGTTCTACCCGCTGCCCGGAACGCTACGCAGGGCAAAAGCGGTTCTCGTCCTCCGTGCTTGCTTTTTCTCAGAAAGAGCCGTGGTGTGCGTTTTCGCCGGAAAACGCGTTTTCGGCCGAAAACGTGTACGTTTGCACTTCCCCGCCACAGGGAAGCTGCTAGCCGGGAATTCTCTGCCTGGTTCTACCCGCTGCCCGGAACGCTACGCAGGGCAAAAGCGGTTCTCGTCCTCCGTGCTTGCTTTTTCTCAGAAAGAGCCGTGGTGTGCGTTTTCGCCGGAAAACGCGTTTTCGGCCGAAAACGTGTACGTTTGCACTTCCCCGCCACAGGGAAGCTGCTAGCCGGGAATTCTCTGCCTGGTTCTACCCGCTGCCCGGAACGCTACGCAGGGCAAAAGCGGTTCTCGTCCTCCGTGCTTGCTTTTTCTCAGAAAGAGCCGTGGTGTGCGTTTTCGCCGGAAAACGCGTTTTCGGCCGAAAACGTGTACGTTTGCACTTCCCCGCCACAGGGAAGCTGCTAGCCGGGAATTCTCTGCCTGGTTCTACCCGCTGCCCGGAACGCTACGCAGGGCAAAAGCGGTTCTCGTCCTCCGTGCTTGCTTTTTCTCAGAAAGAGCCGTGGTGTGCGTTTTCGCCGGAAAACGCGTTTTCGGCCGAAAACGTGTACGTTTGCACTTCCCCGCCACAGGGAAGCTGCTAGCCGGGAATTCTCTGCCTGGTTCTACCCGCTGCCCGGAACGCTACGCAGGGCAAAAGCGGTTCTCGTCCTCCGTGCTTGCTTTTTCTCAGAAAGAGCCGTGGTGTGCGTTTTCGCCGGAAAACGCGTTTTCGGCCGAAAACGTGTACGTTTGCACTTCCCCGCCACAGGGAAGCTGCTAGCCGGCAGGGAAGCTGCTAGCCGGGAATTCTCTGCCTGGTTCTACGGTTCTCGTCCTCCGTGCTTGCTTTTTCTCAGAAAGAGCCGTGGTGTGCGTTTTCGCCGGAAAACGCGTTTTCGGCCGAAAACGTGTACGTTTGCACTTCCCCGCCACAGGGAAGCTGCTAGCCGGGAATTCTCTGCCTGGTTCTACCCGCTGCCCGGAACGCTACGCAGGGCAAAAGCGGTTCTCGTCCTCCGTGCTTGCTTTTTCTCAGAAAGAGCCGTGGTGTGCGTTTTCGCCGGAAAACGCGTTTTCGGCCGAAAACGTGTACGTTTGCACTTCCCCGCCACAGGGAAGCTGCTAGCCGGGAATTCTCTGCCTGGTTCTACCCGCTGCCCGGAACGCTACGCAGGGCAAAAGCGGTTCTCGTCCTCCGTGCTTGCTTTTTCTCAGAAAGAGCCGTGGTGTGCGTTTTCGCCGGAAAACGCGTTTTCGGCCGAAAACGTGTACGTTTGCACTTCCCCGCCACAGGGAAGCTGCTAGCCGGGAATTCTCTGCCTGGTTCTACCCGCTGCCCGGAACGCTACGCAGGGCAAAAGCGGTTCTCGTCCTCCGTGCTTGCTTTTTCTCAGAAAGAGCCGTGGTGTGCGTTTTCGCCGGAAAACGCGTTTTCGGCCGAAAACGTGTACGTTTGCACTTCCCCGCCACAGGGAAGCTGCTAGCCGGGAATTCTCTGCCTGGTTCTACCCGCTGCCCGGAACGCTACGCAGGGCAAAAGCGGTTCTCGTCCTCCGTGCTTGCTTTTTCTCAGAAAGAGCCGTGGTGTGCGTTTTCGCCGGAAAACGCGTTTTCGGCCGAAAACGTGTACGTTTGCACTTCCCCGCCACAGGGAAGCTGCTAGCCGGGAATTCTCTGCCTGGTTCTACCCGCTGCCCGGAACGCTACGCAGGGCAAAAGCGGTTCTCGTCCTCCGTGCTTGCTTTTTCTCAGAAAGAGCCGTGGTGTGCGTTTTCGCCGGAAAACGCGTTTTCGGCCGAAAACGTGTACGTTTGCACTTCCCCGCCACAGGGAAGCTGCTAGCCGGGAATTCTCTGCCTGGTTCTACCCGCTGCCCGGAACGCTACGCAGGGCAAAAGCGGTTCTCGTCCTCCGTGCTTGCTTTTTCTCAGAAAGAGCCGTGGTGTGCGTTTTCGCCGGAAAACGCGTTTTCGGCCGAAAACGTGTACGTTTGCACTTCCCCGCCACAGGGAAGCTGCTAGCCGGGAATTCTCTGCCTGGTTCTACCCGCTGCCCGGAACGCTACGCAGGGCAAAAGCGGTTCTCGTCCTCCGTGCTTGCTTTTTCTCAGAAAGAGCCGTGGTGTGCGTTTTCGCCGGAAAACGCGTTTTCGGCCGAAAACGTGTACGTTTGCACTTCCCCGCCACAGGGAAGCTGCTAGCCGGGAATTCTCTGCCTGGTTCTACCCGCTGCCCGGAACGCTACGCAGGGCAAAAGCGGTTCTCGTCCTCCGTGCTTGCTTTTTCTCAGAAAGAGCCGTGGTGTGCGTTTTCGCCGGAAAACGCGTTTTCGGCCGAAAACGTGTACGTTTGCACTTCCCCGCCACAGGGAAGCTGCTAGCCGGGAATTCTCTGCCTGGTTCTACCCGCTGCCCGGAACGCTACGCAGGGCAAAAGCGGTTCTCGTCCTCCGTGCTTGCTTTTTCTCAGAAAGAGCCGTGGTGTGCGTTTTCGCCGGAAAACGCGTTTTCGGCCGAAAACGTGTACGTTTGCACTTCCCCGCCACAGGGAAGCTGCTAGCCGGGAATTCTCTGCCTGGTTCTACCCGCTGCCCGGAACGCTACGCAGGGCAAAAGCGGTTCTCGTCCTCCGTGCTTGCTTTTTCTCAGAAAGAGCCGTGGTGTGCGTTTTCGCCGGAAAACGCGTTTTCGGCCGAAAACGTGTACGTTTGCACTTCCCCGCCACAGGGAAGCTGCTAGCCGGGAATTCTCTGCCTGGTTCTACCCGCTGCCCGGAACGCTACGCAGGGCAAAAGCGGTTCTCGTCCTCCGTGCTTGCTTTTTCTCAGAAAGAGCCGTGGTGTGCGTTTTCGCCGGAAAACGCGTTTTCGGCCGAAAACGTGTACGTTTGCACTTCCCCGCCACAGGGAAGCTGCTAGCCGGGAATTCTCTGCCTGGTTCTACCCGCTGCCCGGAACGCTACGCAGGGCAAAAGCGGTTCTCGTCCTCCGTGCTTGCTTTTTCTCAGAAAGAGCCGTGGTGTGCGTTTTCGCCGGAAAACGCGTTTTCGGCCGAAAACGTGTACGTTTGCACTTCCCCGCCACAGGGAAGCTGCTAGCCGGGAATTCTCTGCCTGGTTCTACCCGCTGCCCGGAACGCTACGCAGGGCAAAAGCGGTTCTCGTCCTCCGTGCTTGCTTTTTCTCAGAAAGAGCCGTGGTGTGCGTTTTCGCCGGAAAACGCGTTTTCGGCCGAAAACGTGTACGTTTGCACTTCCCCGCCACAGGGAAGCTGCTAGCCGGGAATTCTCTGCCTGGTTCTACCCGCTGCCCGGAACGCTACGCAGGGCAAAAGCGGTTCTCGTCCTCCGTGCTTGCTTTTTCTCAGAAAGAGCCGTGGTGTGCGTTTTCGCCGGAAAACGCGTTTTCGGCCGAAAACGTGTACGTTTGCACTTCCCCGCCACAGGGAAGCTGCTAGCCGGGAATTCTCTGCCTGGTTCTACCCGCTGCCCGGAACGCTACGCAGGGCAAAAGCGGTTCTCGTCCTCCGTGCTTGCTTTTTCTCAGAAAGAGCCGTGGTGTGCGTTTTCGCCGGAAAACGCGTTTTCGGCCGAAAACGTGTACGTTTGCACTTCCCCGCCACAGGGAAGCTGCTAGCCGGGAATTCTCTGCCTGGTTCTACCCGCTGCCCGGAACGCTACGCAGGGCAAAAGCGGTTCTCGTCCTCCGTGCTTGCTTTTTCTCAGAAAGAGCCGTGGTGTGCGTTTTCGCCGGAAAACGCGTTTTCGGCCGAAAACGTGTACGTTTGCACTTCCCCGCCACAGGGAAGCTGCTAGCCGGGAATTCTCTGCCTGGTTCTACCCGCTGCCCGGAACGCTACGCAGGGCAAAAGCGGTTCTCGTCCTCCGTGCTTGCTTTTTCTCAGAAAGAGCCGTGGTGTGCGTTTTCGCCGGAAAACGCGTTTTCGGCCGAAAACGTGTACGTTTGCACTTCCCCGCCACAGGGAAGCTGCTAGCCGGGAATTCTCTGCCTGGTTCTACCCGCTGCCCGGAACGCTACGCAGGGCAAAAGCGGTTCTCGTCCTCCGTGCTTGCTTTTTCTCAGAAAGAGCCGTGGTGTGCGTTTTCGCCGGAAAACGCGTTTTCGGCCGAAAACGTGTACGTTTGCACTTCCCCGCCACAGGGAAGCTGCTAGCCGGGAATTCTCTGCCTGGTTCTACCCGCTGCCCGGAACGCTACGCAGGGCAAAAGCGGTTCTCGTCCTCCGTGCTTGCTTTTTCTCAGAAAGAGCCGTGGTGTGCGTTTTCGCCGGAAAACGCGTTTTCGGCCGAAAACGTGTACGTTTGCACTTCCCCGCCACAGGGAAGCTGCTAGCCGGGAATTCTCTGCCTGGTTCTACCCGCTGCCCGGAACGCTACGCAGGGCAAAAGCGGTTCTCGTCCTCCGTGCTTGCTTTTTCTCAGAAAGAGCCGTGGTGTGCGTTTTCGCCGGAAAACGCGTTTTCGGCCGAAAACGTGTACGTTTGCACTTCCCCGCCACAGGGAAGCTGCTAGCCGGGAATTCTCTGCCTGGTTCTACCCGCTGCCCGGAACGCTACGCAGGGCAAAAGCGGTTCTCGTCCTCCGTGCTTGCTTTTTCTCAGAAAGAGCCGTGGTGTGCGTTTTCGCCGGAAAACGCGTTTTCGGCCGAAAACGTGTACGTTTGCACTTCCCCGCCACAGGGAAGCTGCTAGCCGGGAATTCTCTGCCTGGTTCTACCCGCTGCCCGGAACGCTACGCAGGGCAAAAGCGGTTCTCGTCCTCCGTGCTTGCTTTTTCTCAGAAAGAGCCGTGGTGTGCGTTTTCGCCGGAAAACGCGTTTTCGGCCGAAAACGTGTACGTTTGCACTTCCCCGCCACAGGGAAGCTGCTAGCCGGGAATTCTCTGCCTGGTTCTACCCGCTGCCCGGAACGCTACGCAGGGCAAAAGCGGTTCTCGTCCTCCGTGCTTGCTTTTTCTCAGAAAGAGCCGTGGTGTGCGTTTTCGCCGGAAAACGCGTTTTCGGCCGAAAACGTGTACGTTTGCACTTCCCCGCCACAGGGAAGCTGCTAGCCGGGAATTCTCTGCCTGGTTCTACCCGCTGCCCGGAACGCTACGCAGGGCAAAAGCGGTTCTCGTCCTCCGTGCTTGCTTTTTCTCAGAAAGAGCCGTGGTGTGCGTTTTCGCCGGAAAACGCGTTTTCGGCCGAAAACGTGTACGTTTGCACTTCCCCGCCACAGGGAAGCTGCTAGCCGGGAATTCTCTGCCTGGTTCTACCCGCTGCCCGGAACGCTACGCAGGGCAAAAGCGGTTCTCGTCCTCCGTGCTTGCTTTTTCTCAGAAAGAGCCGTGGTGTGCGTTTTCGCCGGAAAACGCGTTTTCGGCCGAAAACGTGTACGTTTGCACTTCCCCGCCACAGGGAAGCTGCTAGCCGGGAATTCTCGCCTGGTTCTACCCGCTGCCCGGAACGCTACGCAGGGCAAAAGCGGTTCTCGTCCTCCGTGCTTGCTTTTTCTCAGAAAGAGCCGTGGTGTGCGATTTCGCCGGAAAACGCGTTTTCGGCCGAAAACGTGTACGTTTGCACTTCCCCGCCACAGGGAAGCTGCTAGCCGGGAATTCTCTGCCTGGTTCTACCCGCTGCCCGGAACGCTACGCAGGGCAAAAGCGGTTCTCGTCCTCCGTGCTTGCTTTTTCTCAGAAAGAGCCGTGGTGTGCGTTTTCGCCGGAAAACGCGTTTTCGGCCGAAAACGTGTACGTTTGCACTTCCCCGCCACAGGGAAGCTGCTAGCCGGGAATTCTCTGCCTGGTTCTACCCGCTGCCCGGAACGCTACGCAGGGCAAAAGCGGTTCTCGTCCTCCGTGCTTGCTTTTTCTCAGAAAGAGCCGTGGTGTGCGTTTTCGCCGGAAAACGCGTTTTCGGCCGAAAACGTGTACGTTTGCACTTCCCCGCCACAGGGAAGCTGCTAGCCGGGAATTCTCTGCCTGGTTCTACCCGCTGCCCGGAACGCTACGCAGGGCAAAAGCGGTTCTCGTCCTCCGTGCTTGCTTTTTCTCAGAAAGAGCCGTGGTGTGCGTTTTCGCCGGAAAACGCGTTTTCGGCCGAAAACGTGTACGTTTGCACTTCCCCGCCACAGGGAAGCTGCTAGCCGGGAATTCTCTGCCTGGTTCTACCCGCTGCCCGGAACGCTACGCAGGGCAAAAGCGGTTCTCGTCCTCCGTGCTTGCTTTTTCTCAGAAAGAGCCGTGGTGTGCGATTTCGCCGGAAAACGCGTTTTCGGCCGAAAACGTGTACGTTTGCACTTCCCCGCCACAGGGAAGCTGCTAGCCGGGAATTCTCTGCCTGGTTCTACCCGCTGCCCGGAACGCTACGCAGGGCAAAAGCGGTTCTCGTCCTCCGTGCTTGCTTTTTCTCAGAAAGAGCCGTGGTGTGCGTTTTCGCCGGAAAACGCGTTTTCGGCCGAAAACGTGTACGTTTGCACTTCCCCGCCACAGGGAAGCTGCTAGCCGGGAATTCTCTGCCTGGTTCTACCCGCTGCCCGGAACGCTACGCAGGGCAAAAGCGGTTCTCGTCCTCCGTGCTTGCTTTTTCTCAGAAAGAGCCGTGGTGTGCGTTTTCGCCGGAAAACGCGTTTTCGGCCGAAAACGTGTACGTTTGCACTTCCCCGCCACAGGGAAGCTGCTAGCCGGGAATTCTCTGCCTGGTTCTACCCGCTGCCCGGAACGCTACGCAGGGCAAAAGCGGTTCTCGTCCTCCGTGCTTGCTTTTTCTCAGAAAGAGCCGTGGTGTGCGTTTTCGCCGGAAAACGCGTTTTCGGCCGAAAACGTGTACGTTTGCACTTCCCCGCCACAGGGAAGCTGCTAGCCGGGAATTCTCTGCCTGGTTCTACCCGCTGCCCGGAACGCTACGCAGGGCAAAAGCGGTTCTCGTCCTCCGTGCTTGCTTTTTCTCAGAAAGAGCCGTGGTGTGCGTTTTCGCCGGAAAACGCGTTTTCGGCCGAAAACGTGTACGTTTGCACTTCCCCGCCACAGGGAAGCTGCTAGCCGGGAATTCTCTGCCTGGTTCTACCCGCTGCCCGGAACGCTACGCAGGGCAAAAGCGGTTCTCGTCCTCCGTGCTTGCTTTTTCTCAGAAAGAGCCGTGGTGTGCGTTTTCGCCGGAAAACGCGTTTTCGGCCGAAAACGTGTACGTTTGCACTTCCCCGCCACAGGGAAGCTGCTAGCCGGGAATTCTCTGCCTGGTTCTACCCGCTGCCCGGAACGCTACGCAGGGCAAAAGCGGTTCTCGTCCTCCGTGCTTGCTTTTTCTCAGAAAGAGCCGTGGTGTGCGTTTTCGCCGGAAAACGCGTTTTCGGCCGAAAACGTGTACGTTTGCACTTCCCCGCCACAGGGAAGCTGCTAGCCGGGAATTCTCTGCCTGGTTCTACCCGCTGCCCGGAACGCTACGCAGGGCAAAAGCGGTTCTCGTCCTCCGTGCTTGCTTTTTCTCAGAAAGAGCCGTGGTGTGCGTTTTCGCCGGAAAACGCGTTTTCGGCCGAAAACGTGTACGTTTGCACACTTCCCCGCCACAGGGAAGCTGCTAGCCGGGAATTCTCTGCCTGGTTCTACCCGCTGCCCGGAACGCTACGCAGGGCAAAAGCGGTTCTCGTCCTCCGTGCTTGCTTTTTCTCAGAAAGAGCCGTGGTGTGCGTTTTCGCCGGAAAACGCGTTTTCGGCCGAAAACGTGTACGTTTGCACTTCCCCGCCACAGGGAAGCTGCTAGCCGGGAATTCTCTGCCTGGTTCTACCCGCTGCCCGGAACGCTACGCAGGGCAAAAGCGGTTCTCGTCCTCCGTGCTTGCTTTTTCTCAGAAAGAGCCGTGGTGTGCGTTTTCGCCGGAAAACGCGTTTTCGGCCGAAAACGTGTACGTTTGCACTTCCCCGCCACAGGGAAGCTGCTAGCCGGGAATTCTCTGCCTGGTTCTACCCGCTGCCCGGAACGCTACGCAGGGCAAAAGCGGTTCTCGTCCTCCGTGCTTGCTTTTTCTCAGAAAGAGCCGTGGTGTGCGTTTTCGCCGGAAAACGCGTTTTCGGCCGAAAACGTGTACGTTTGCACTTCCCCGCCACAGGGAAGCTGCTAGCCGGGAATTCTCTGCCTGGTTCTACCCGCTGCCCGGAACGCTACGCAGGGCAAAAGCGGTTCTCGTCCTCCGTGCTTGCTTTTTCTCAGAAAGAGCCGTGGTGTGCGTTTTCGCCGGAAAACGCGTTTTCGGCCGAAAACGTGTACGTTTGCACTTCCCCGCCACAGGGAAGCTGCTAGCCGGGAATTCTCTGCCTGGTTCTACCCGCTGCCCGGAACGCTACGCAGGGCAAAAGCGGTTCTCGTCCTCCGTGCTTGCTTTTTCTCAGAAAGAGCCGTGGTGTGCGTTTTCGCCGGAAAACGCGTTTTCGGCCGAAAACGTGTACGTTTGCACTTCCCCGCCACAGGGAAGCTGCTAGCCGGGAATTCTCTGCCTGGTTCTACCCGCTGCCCGGAACGCTACGCAGGGCAAAAGCGGTTCTCGTCCTCCGTGCTTGCTTTTTCTCAGAAAGAGCCGTGGTGTGCGTTTTCGCCGGAAAACGCGTTTTCGGCCGAAAACGTGTACGTTTGCACTTCCCCGCCACAGGGAAGCTGCTAGCCGGGAATTCTCTGCCTGGTTCTACCCGCTGCCCGGAACGCTACGCAGGGCAAAAGCGGTTCTCGTCCTCCGTGCTTGCTTTTTCTCAGAAAGAGCCGTGGTGTGCGTTTTCGCCGGAAAACGCGTTTTCGGCCGAAAACGTGTACGTTTGCACTTCCCCGCCACAGGGAAGCTGCTAGCCGGGAATTCTCTGCCTGGTTCTACCCGCTGCCCGGAACGCTACGCAGGGCAAAAGCGGTTCTCGTCCTCCGTGCTTGCTTTTTCTCAGAAAGAGCCGTGGTGTGCGTTTTCGCCGGAAAACGCGTTTTCGGCCGAAAACGTGTACGTTTGCACTTCCCCGCCACAGGGAAGCTGCTAGCCGGGAATTCTCTGCCTGGTTCTACCCGCTGCCCGGAACGCTACGCAGGGCAAAGCGGTTCTCGTCCTCCGTGCTTGCTTTTTCTCAGAAAGAGCCGTGGTGTGCGTTTTCGCCGGAAAACGCGTTTTCGGCCGAAAACGTGTACGTTTGCACTTCCCCGCCACAGGGAAGCTGCTAGCCGGGAATTCTCTGCCTGGTTCTACCCGCTGCCCGGAACGCTACGCAGGGCAAAAGCGGTTCTCGTCCTCCGTGCTTGCTTTTTCTCAGAAAGAGCCGTGGTGTGCGTTTTCGCCGGAAAACGCGTTTTCGGCCGAAAACGTGTACGTTTGCACTTCCCCGCCACAGGGAAGCTGCTAGCCGGGAATTCTCTGCCTGGTTCTACCCGCTGCCCGGAACGCTACGCAGGGCAAAAGCGGTTCTCGTCCTCCGTGCTTGCTTTTTCTCAGAAAGAGCCGTGGTGTGCGTTTTCGCCGGAAAACGCGTTTTCGGCCGAAAACGTGTACGTTTGCACTTCCCCGCCACAGGGAAGCTGCTAGCCGGGAATTCTCTGCCTGGTTCTACCCGCTGCCCGGAACGCTACGCAGGGCAAAAGCGGTTCTCGTCCTCCGTGCTTGCTTTTTCTCAGAAAGAGCCGTGGTGTGCGTTTTCGCCGGAAAACGCGTTTTCGGCCGAAAACGTGTACGTTTGCACTTCCCCGCCACAGGGAAGCTGCTAGCCGGGAATTCTCTGCCTGGTTCTACCCGCTGCCCGGAACGCTACGCAGGGCAAAAGCGGTTCTCGTCCTCCGTGCTTGCTTTTTCTCAGAAAGAGCCGTGGTGTGCGTTTTCGCCGGAAAACGCGTTTTCGGCCGAAAACGTGTACGTTTGCACTTCCCCGCCACAGGGAAGCTGCTAGCCGGGAATTCTCTGCCTGGTTCTACCCGCTGCCCGGAACGCTACGCAGGGCAAAAGCGGTTCTCGTCCTCCGTGCTTGCTTTTTCTCAGAAAGAGCCGTGGTGTGCGTTTTCGCCGGAAAACGCGTTTTCGGCCGAAAACGTGTACGTTTGCACTTCCCCGCCACAGGGAAGCTGCTAGCCGGGAATTCTCTGCCTGGTTCTACCCGCTGCCCGGAACGCTACGCAGGGCAAAAGCGGTTCTCGTCCTCCGTGCTTGCTTTTTCTCAGAAAGAGCCGTGGTGTGCGTTTTCGCCGGAAAACGCGTTTTCGGCCGAAAACGTGTACGTTTGCACTTCCCCGCCACAGGGAAGCTGCTAGCCGGGAATTCTCTGCCTGGTTCTACCCGCTGCCCGGAACGCTACGCAGGGCAAAAGCGGTTCTCGTCCTCCGTGCTTGCTTTTTCTCAGAAAGAGCCGTGGTGTGCGTTTTCGCCGGAAAACGCGTTTTCGGCCGAAAACGTGTACGTTTGCACTTCCCCGCCACAGGGAAGCTGCTAGCCGGGAATTCTCTGCCTGGTTCTACCCGCTGCCCGGAACGCTACGCAGGGCAAAAGCGGTTCTCGTCCTCCGTGCTTGCTTTTTCTCAGAAAGAGCCGTGGTGTGCGTTTTCGCCGGAAAACGCGTTTTCGGCCGAAAACGTGTACGTTTGCACTTCCCCGCCACAGGGAAGCTGCTAGCCGGGAATTCTCTGCCTGGTTCTACCCGCTGCCCGGAACGCTACGCAGGGCAAAAGCGGTTCTCGTCCTCCGTGCTTGCTTTTTCTCAGAAAGAGCCGTGGTGTGCGTTTTCGCCGGAAAACGCGTTTTCGGCCGAAAACGTGTACGTTTGCACTTCCCCGCCACAGGGAAGCTGCTAGCCGGGAATTCTCTGCCTGGTTCTACCCGCTGCCCGGAACGCTACGCAGGGCAAAAGCGGTTCTCGTCCTCCGTGCTTGCTTTTTCTCAGAAAGAGCCGTGGTGTGCGTTTTCGCCGGAAAACGCGTTTTCGGCCGAAAACGTGTACGTTTGCACTTCCCCGCCACAGGGAAGCTGCTAGCCGGGAATTCTCTGCCTGGTTCTACCCGCTGCCCGGAACGCTACGCAGGGCAAAAGCGGTTCTCGTCCTCCGTGCTTGCTTTTTCTCAGAAAGAGCCGTGGTGTGCGTTTTCGCCGGAAAACGCGTTTTCGGCCGAAAACGTGTACGTTTGCACTTCCCCGCCACAGGGAAGCTGCTAGCCGGGAATTCTCTGCCTGGTTCTACCCGCTGCCCGGAACGCTACGCAGGGCAAAAGCGGTTCTCGTCCTCCGTGCTTGCTTTTTCTCAGAAAGAGCCGTGGTGTGCGTTTTCGCCGGAAAACGCGTTTTCGGCCGAAAACGTGTACGTTTGCACTTCCCCGCCACAGGGAAGCTGCTAGCCGGGAATTCTCTGCCTGGTTCTACCCGCTGCCCGGAACGCTACGCAGGGCAAAAGCGGTTCTCGTCCTCCGTGCTTGCTTTTTCTCAGAAAGAGCCGTGGTGTGCGTTTTCGCCGGAAAACGCGTTTTCGGCCGAAAACGTGTACGTTTGCACTTCCCCGCCACAGGGAAGCTGCTAGCCGGGAATTCTCTGCCTGGTTCTACCCGCTGCCCGGAACGCTACGCAGGGCAAAAGCGGTTCTCGTCCTCCGTGCTTGCTTTTTCTCAGAAAGAGCCGTGGTGTGCGTTTTCGCCGGAAAACGCGTTTTCGGCCGAAAACGTGTACGTTTGCACTTCCCCGCCACAGGGAAGCTGCTAGCCGGGAATTCTCTGCCTGGTTCTACCCGCTGCCCGGAACGCTACGCAGGGCAAAAGCGGTTCTCGTCCTCCGTGCTTGCTTTTTCTCAGAAAGAGCCGTGGTGTGCGTTTTCGCCGGAAAACGCGTTTTCGGCCGAAAACGTGTACGTTTGCACTTCCCCGCCACAGGGAAGCTGCTAGCCGGGAATTCTCTGCCTGGTTCTACCCGCTGCCCGGAACGCTACGCAGGGCAAAAGCGGTTCTCGTCCTCCGTGCTTGCTTTTTCTCAGAAAGAGCCGTGGTGTGCGTTTTCGCCGGAAAACGCGTTTTCGGCCGAAAACGTGTACGTTTGCACTTCCCCGCCACAGGGAAGCTGCTAGCCGGGAATTCTCTGCCTGGTTCTACCCGCTGCCCGGAACGCTACGCAGGGCAAAAGCGGTTCTCGTCCTCCGTGCTTGCTTTTTCTCAGAAAGAGCCGTGGTGTGCGTTTTCGCCGGAAAACGCGTTTTCGGCCGAAAACGTGTACGTTTGCACTTCCCCGCCACAGGGAAGCTGCTAGCCGGGAATTCTCTGCCTGGTTCTACCCGCTGCCCGGAACGCTACGCAGGGCAAAAGCGGTTCTCGTCCTCCGTGCTTGCTTTTTCTCAGAAAGAGCCGTGGTGTGCGTTTTCGCCGGAAAACGCGTTTTCGGCCGAAAACGTGTACGTTTGCACTTCCCCGCCACAGGGAAGCTGCTAGCCGGGAATTCTCTGCCTGGTTCTACCCGCTGCCCGGAACGCTACGCAGGGCAAAAGCGGTTCTCGTCCTCCGTGCTTGCTTTTTCTCAGAAAGAGCCGTGGTGTGCGTTTTCGCCGGAAAACGCGTTTTCGGCCGAAAACGTGTACGTTTGCACTTCCCCGCCACAGGGAAGCTGCTAGCCGGGAATTCTCTGCCTGGTTCTACCCGCTGCCCGGAACGCTACGCAGGGCAAAAGCGGTTCTCGTCCTCCGTGCTTGCTTTTTCTCAGAAAGAGCCGTGGTGTGCGTTTTCGCCGGAAAACGCGTTTTCGGCCGAAAACGTGTACGTTTGCACTTCCCCGCCACAGGGAAGCTGCTAGCCGGGAATTCTCTGCCTGGTTCTACCCGCTGCCCGGAACGCTACGCAGGGCAAAAGCGGTTCTCGTCCTCCGTGCTTGCTTTTTCTCAGAAAGAGCCGTGGTGTGCGTTTTCGCCGGAAAACGCGTTTTCGGCCGAAAACGTGTACGTTTGCACTTCCCCGCCACAGGGAAGCTGCTAGCCGGGAATTCTCTGCCTGGTTCTACCCGCTGCCCGGAACGCTACGCAGGGCAAAAGCGGTTCTCGTCCTCCGTGCTTGCTTTTTCTCAGAAAGAGCCGTGGTGTGCGTTTTCGCCGGAAAACGCGTTTTCGGCCGAAAACGTGTACGTTTGCACTTCCCCGCCACAGGGAAGCTGCTAGCCGGGAATTCTCTGCCTGGTTCTACCCGCTGCCCGGAACGCTACGCAGGGCAAAAGCGGTTCTCGTCCTCCGTGCTTGCTTTTTCTCAGAAAGAGCCGTGGTGTGCGTTTTCGCCGGAAAACGCGTTTTCGGCCGAAAACGTGTACGTTTGCACTTCCCCGCCACAGGGAAGCTGCTAGCCGGGAATTCTCTGCCTGGTTCTACCCGCTGCCCGGAACGCTACGCAGGGCAAAAGCGGTTCTCGTCCTCCGTGCTTGCTTTTTCTCAGAAAGAGCCGTGGTGTGCGTTTTCGCCGGAAAACGCGTTTTCGGCCGAAAACGTGTACGTTTGCACTTCCCCGCCACAGGGAAGCTGCTAGCCGGGAATTCTCTGCCTGGTTCTACCCGCTGCCCGGAACGCTACGCAGGGCAAAAGCGGTTCTCGTCCTCCGTGCTTGCTTTTTCTCAGAAAGAGCCGTGGTGTGCGTTTTCGCCGGAAAACGCGTTTTCGGCCGAAAACGTGTACGTTTGCACTTCCCCGCCACAGGGAAGCTGCTAGCCGGGAATTCTCTGCCTGGTTCTACCCGCTGCCCGGAACGCTACGCAGGGCAAAAGCGGTTCTCGTCCTCCGTGCTTGCTTTTTCTCAGAAAGAGCCGTGGTGTGCGTTTTCGCCGGAAAACGCGTTTTCGGCCGAAAACGTGTACGTTTGCACTTCCCCGCCACAGGGAAGCTGCTAGCCGGGAATTCTCTGCCTGGTTCTACCCGCTGCCCGGAACGCTACGCAGGGCAAAAGCGGTTCTCGTCCTCCGTGCTTGCTTTTTCTCAGAAAGAGCCGTGGTGTGCGTTTTCGCCGGAAAACGCGTTTTCGGCCGAAAACGTGTACGTTACTCTTGCACTTCCCCGCCACAGGGAAGCTGCTAGCCGGGAATTCTCTGCCTGGTTCTACCCGCTGCCCGGAACGCTACGCAGGGCAAAAGCGGTTCTCGTCCTCCGTGCTTGCTTTTTCTCAGAAAGAGCCGTGGTGTGCGTTTTCGCCGGAAAACGCGTTTTCGGCCGAAAACGTGTACGTTTGCACTTCCCCGCCACAGGGAAGCTGCTAGCCGGGAATTCTCTGCCTGGTTCTACCCGCTGCCCGGAACGCTACGCAGGCCAAAAGCGGTTCTCGTCCTCCGTGCTTGCTTTTTCTCAGAAAGAGCCGTGGTGTGCGTTTTCGCCGGAAAACGCGTTTTCGGCCGAAAACGTGTACGTTTGCACTTCCCCGCCACAGGGAAGCTGCTAGCCGGGAGTTCTCTGCCTGGTTCTACCCGCTGCCCGGAACGCTACGCAGGGCAAAAGCGGTTCTCGTCCTCCGTGCTTGCTTTTTCTCAGAAAGAGCCGTGGTGTGCGTTTTCGCCGGAAAACGCGTTTTCGGCCGAAAACGTGTACGTTTGCACTTCCCCGCCACAGGGAAGCTGCTAGCCGGGAATTCTCTGCCTGGTTCTACCCGCTGCCCGGAACGCTACGCAGGGCAAAAGCGGTTCTCGTCCTCCGTGCTTGCTTTTTCTCAGAAAGAGCCGTGGTGTGCGTTTTCGCCGGAAAACGCGTTTTCGGCCGAAAACGTGTACGTTTGCACTTCCCCGCCACAGGGAAGCTGCTAGCCGGGAATTCTCTGCCTGGTTCTACCCGCTGCCCGGAACGCTACGCAGGGCAAAAGCGGTTCTATTCCTCCGTGCTTGCTTTTTCTCAGAAAGAGCCGTGGTGTGCGTTTTCGCCGGAAAACGCGTTTTCGGCCGAAAACGTGTACGTTTGCACTTCCCCGCCACAGGGAAGCTGCTAGCCGGGAATTCTCTGCCTGGTTCTACCCGCTGCCCGGAACGCTACGCAGGGCAAAAGCGGTTCTCGTCCTCCGTGCTTGCTTTTTCTCAGAAAGAGCCGTGGTGTGCGTTTTCGCCGGAAAACGCGTTTTCGGCCGAAAACGTGTACGTTTGCACTTCCCCGCCACAGGGAAGCTGCTAGCCGGGAATTCTCTGCCTGGTTCTACCCGCTGCCCGGAACGCTACGCAGGGCAAAAGCGGTTCTCGTCCTCCGTGCTTGCTTTTTCTCAGAAAGAGCCGTGGTGTGCGTTTTCGCCGGAAAACGCGTTTTCGGCCGAAAACGTGTACGTTTGCACTTCCCCGCCACAGGGAAGCTGCTAGCCGGGAATTCTCTGCCTGGTTCTACCCGCTGCCCGGAACGCTACGCAGGGCAAAAGCGGTTCTCGTCCTCCGTGCTTGCTTTTTCTCAGAAAGAGCCGTGGTGTGCGTTTTCGCCGGAAAACGCGTTTTCGGCCGAAAACGTGTACGTTTTTACTTCCCCGCTACAGGGAAGCTGCTAGCCGGGAATTCTCTGCCTGGTTCTACCCGCTGCCCGGAACGCTACGCAGGGCAAAAGCGGTTCTCGTCCTCCGTGCTTGCTTTTTCTCAGAAAGAGCCGTGGTGTGCGTTTTCGCCGGAAAACGCGTTTTCGGCCGAAAACGTGTACGTTTGCACTTCCCCGCCACAGGGAAGCTGCTAGCCGGGAATTCTCTGCCTGGTTCTACCCGCTGCCCGGAACGCTACGCAGGGCAAAAGCGGTTCTCGTCCTCCGTGCTTGCTTTTTCTCAGAAAGAGCCGGGGTGTGCGTTTTCGCCGGAAAACGCGTTTTCGGCCGAAAACGCGTACGTTTGCACTTCCCCGCCACAGGGAAGCTGCTAGCCGGGAATTCTCTGCCTGGTTCTACCCGCTGCCCGGAACGCTACGCAGGGCAAAAGCGGTTCTCGTCCTCCGTACTTGCTTTTTCTCAGAAAGAGCCGTGGTGTGCGTTTTCGCCGGAAAACGCGTTTTCGGCCGAAAACGTGTACGTTTGCACTTCCCCGCCACAGGGAAGCTGCTAGCCGGGAGTTCTCTGCCTGGTTCTACCCGCTGCCCGGAACGCTACGCAGGGCAAAAGCGGTTCTCGTCCTCCGTGCTTGCTTTTTCTCAGAAAGAGCCGTGGTGTGCGTTTTCGCCGGAAAACGCGTTTTCGGCCGAAAACGTGTACGTTTGCACTTCCCCGCCACAGGGAAGCTGCTAGCCGGGAATTCTCTGCCTGGTTCTACCCGCTGCCCGGAACGCTACGCAGGGCAAAAGCGGTTCTCGTCCTCCGTGCTTGCTTTTTCTCAGAAAGAGCCGTGGTGTGCGTTTTCGCCGGAAAACGCGTTTTCGGCCGAAAACGTGTACGTTTGCACTTCCCCGCCACAGGGAAGCTGCTAGCCGGGAATTCTCTGCCTGGTTCTACCCGCTGCCCGGAACGCTACGCAGGGCAAAAGCGGTTCTATTCCTCCGTGCTTGCTTTTTCTCAGAAAGAGCCGTGGTGTGCGTTTTCGCCGGAAAACGCGTTTTCGGCCGAAAACGTGTACGTTTGCACTTCCCCGCCACAGGGAAGCTGCTAGCCGGGAATTCTCTGCCTGGTTCTACCCGCTGCCCGGAACGCTACGCAGGGCAAAAGCGGTTCTCGTCCTCCGTGCTTGCTTTTTCTCAGAAAGAGCCGTGGTGTGCGTTTTCGCCGGAAAACGCGTTTTCGGCCGAAAACGTGTACGTTTGCACTTCCCCGCCACAGGGAAGCTGCTAGCCGGGAATTCTCTGCCTGGTTCTACCCGCTGCCCGGAACGCTACGCAGGGCAAAAGCGGTTCTCGTCCTCCGTGCTTGCTTTTTCTCAGAAAGAGCCGTGGTGTGCGTTTTCGCCGGAAAACGCGTTTTCGGCCGAAAACGTGTACGTTTGCACTTCCCCGCCACAGGGAAGCTGCTAGCCGGGAATTCTCTGCCTGGTTCTACCCGCTGCCCGGAACGCTACGCAGGGCAAAAGCGGTTCTCGTCCTCCGTGCTTGCTTTTTCTCAGAAAGAGCCGTGGTGTGCGTTTTCGCCGGAAAACGCGTTTTCAGCCGAAAACGTGTACGTTTTTACTTCCCCGCTACAGGGAAGCTGCTAGCCGGGAATTCTCTGCCTGGTTCTACCCGCTGCCCGGAACGCTACGCAGGGCAAAAGCGGTTCTCGTCCTCCGTGCTTGCTTTTTCTCAGAAAGAGCCGTGGTGTGCGTTTTCGCCGGAAAACGCGTTTTCGGCCGAAAACGTGTACGTTTGCACTTCCCCGCCACAGGGAAGCTGCTAGCCGGGAATTCTCTGCCTGGTTCTACCCGCTGCCCGGAACGCTACGCAGGGCAAAAGCGGTTCTCGTCTTCCGTGCTTGCTTTTTCTCAGAAAGAGCCGTGGTGTGCGTTTTCGCCGGAAAACGCGTTTTCGGCCGAAAACGTGTACGTTTGCACTTCCCCGCCACAGGGAAGCTGCTAGCCGGGAATTCTCTGCCTGGTTCTACCCGCTGCCCGGAACGCTACGCAGGGCAAAATCGGTTCTCGTCCTCCGTACTTGCTTTTTCTAAGAAAGAGCCGTGGTGTGCGTTTTCGCCGGAAAACGCGTTTTCGGCCGAAAACGTGTACGTTTGCACTTCCCCGCCACAGGGAAGCTGCTAGCCGGGAATTCTCTGCCTGGTTCTACCCGCTGTCCGGAACGCTACGCAGGGCAAAAGCGGTTCTCGTCCTCCGTGCTTGCTTTTTCTCAGAAAGAGCCGTGGTGTGCGTTTTCGCCGGAAAACGCGTTTTCGGCCGAAAACGTGTACGTTTGCACTTCCCCGCCACAGGGAAGCTGCTAGCCGGGAATTCTCTGCCTGGTTCTACTCGCTGCCCGGAACGCTACGCAGGGCAAAAGCGGTTCTCGTCCTCCGTGCTTGCTTTTTCTCAGAAAGAGCCGTGGTGTGCGTTTTCGCCGGAAAACGCGTTTTCGGCCGAAAACGTGTACGTTTGCACTTCCCCGCCACAGGGAAGCTGCTAGCCGGGAATTCTCTGCCTGGTTCTACCCGCTGCCCGGAACGCTACGCAGGGCAAAAGCGGTTCTCGTCCTCCGTGCTTGCTTTTTCTCAGAAAGAGCCGTGGTGTGCGTTTTCGCCGGAAAACGCGTTTTCGGCCGAAAACGTGTACGTTTTTACTTCCCCGCTACAGGGAAGCTGCTAGCCGGGAATTCTCTGCCTGGTTCTACCCGCTGCCCGGAACGCTACGCAGGGCAAAAGCGGTTCTCGTCCTCCGTGCTTGCTTTTTCTCAGAAAGAGCCGTGGTGTGCGTTTTCGCCGGAAAACGCGTTTTCGGCCGAAAACGTGTACGTTTGCACTTCCCCGCCACAGGGAAGCTGCTAGCCGGGAATTCTCTGCCTGGTTCTACCCGCTGCCCGGAACGCTACGCAGGGCAAAAGCGGTTCTCGTCCTCCGTGCTTGCTTTTACTCAGAAAGAGCCGGGATGTGCGTTTTCGCCGGAAAACGCGTTTTCGGCCGAAAACGCGTACGTTTGCACTTCCCCGCCACAGGGAAGCTGCTAGCCGGGAATTCTCTGCCTGGTTCTACCCGCTGCCCGGAACGCTACGCAGGGCAAAAGCGGTTCTCGTCCTCCGTACTTGCTTTTTCTCAGAAAGAGCCGTGGTGTGCGTTTTCGCCGGAAAACGCGTTTTCGGCCGAAAACGTGTACGTTTGCACTTCCCCGCCACAGGGAAGCTGCTAGCCGGGAGTTCTCTGCCTGGTTCTACCCGCTGCCCGGAACGCTACGCAGGGCAAAAGCGGTTCTCGTCCTCCGTGCTTGCTTTTTCTCAGAAAGAGCCGTGGTGTGCGTTTTCGCCGGAAAACGCGTTTTCGGCCGAAAACGTGTACGTTTGCACTTCCCCGCCACAGGGAAGCTGCTAGCCGGGAATTCTCTGCCTGGTTCTACCCGCTGCCCGGAACGCTACGCAGGGCAAAAGCGGTTCTCGTCCTCCGTGCTTGCTTTTTCTCAGAAAGAGCCGTGGTGTGCGTTTTCGCCGGAAAACGCGTTTTCGGCCGAAAACGTGTACGTTTGCACTTCCCCGCCACAGGGAAGCTGCTAGCCGGGAATTCTCTGCCTGGTTCTACCCGCTGCCCGGAACGCTACGCAGGGCAAAAGCGGTTCTATTCCTCCGTGCTTGCTTTTTCTCAGAAAGAGCCGTGGTGTGCGTTTTCGCCGGAAAACGCGTTTTCGGCCGAAAACGTGTACGTTTGCACTTCCCCGCCACAGGGAAGCTGCTAGCCGGGAATTCTCTGCCTGGTTCTACCCGCTGCCCGGAACGCTACGCAGGGCAAAAGCGGTTCTCGTCCTCCGTGCTTGCTTTTTCTCAGAAAGAGCCGTGGTGTGCGTTTTCGCCGGAAAACGCGTTTTCGGCCGAAAACGTGTACGTTTGCACTTCCCCGCCACAGGGAAGCTGCTAGCCGGGAATTCTCTGCCTGGTTCTACCCGCTGCCCGGAACGCTACGCAGGGCAAAAGCGGTTCTCGTCCTCCGTGCTTGCTTTTTCTCAGAAAGAGCCGTGGTGTGCGTTTTCGCCGGAAAACGCGTTTTCGGCCGAAAACGTGTACGTTTGCACTTCCCCGCCACAGGGAAGCTGCTAGCCGGGAATTCTCTGCCTGGTTCTACCCGCTGCCCGGAACGCTACGCAGGGCAAAAGCGGTTCTCGTCCTCCGTGCTTGCTTTTTCTCAGAAAGAGCCGTGGTGTGCGTTTTCGCCGGAAAACGCGTTTTCGGCCGAAAACGTGTACGTTTTTACTTCCCCGCTACAGGGAAGCTGCTAGCCGGGAATTCTCTGCCTGGTTCTACCCGCTGCCCGGAACGCTACGCAGGGCAAAAGCGGTTCTCGTCCTCCGTGCTTGCTTTTTCTCAGAAAGAGCCGTGGTGTGCGTTTTCGCCGGAAAACGCGTTTTCGGCCGAAAACGTGTACGTTTGCACTTCCCCGCCACAGGGAAGCTGCTAGCCGGGAATTCTCTGCCTGGTTCTACCCGCTGCCCGGAACGCTACGCAGGGCAAAAGCGGTTCTCGTCCTCCGTGCTTGCTTTTTCTCAGAAAGAGCCGGGGTGTGCGTTTTCGCCGGAAAACGCGTTTTCGGCCGAAAACGCGTACGTTTGCACTTCCCCGCCACAGGGAAGCTGCTAGCCGGGAATTCTCTGCCTGGTTCTACCCGCTGCCCGGAATGCTACGCAGGGCAAAAGCGGTTCTCGTCCTCCGTACTTGCTTTTTCTCAGAAAGAGCCGTGGTGTGCGTTTTCGCCGGCAAACGCGTTTTCGGCCGAAAACGTGTACGTTTGCACTTCCCCGCCACAGGGAAGCTGCTAGCCGGGAATTCTCTGCCTGGTTCTACCCGCTGCCCGGAACGCTACGCAGGGCAAAAGCGGTTCTCGTCTTCCGTGCTTGCTTTTTCTCAGAAAGAGCCGTGGTGTGCGTTTTCGCCGGAAAACGCGTTTTCGGCCGAAAACGTGTACGTTTGCACTTCCCCGCCACAGGGAAGCTGCTAGCCGGGAATTCTCTGCCTGGTTCTACCCGCTGCCCGGAACGCTACGCAGGGCAAAAGCGGTTCTCGTCCTCCGTACTTGCTTTTTCTAAGAAAGAGCCGTGGTGTGCGTTTTCGCCGGAAAACGCGTTTTCGGCCGAAAACGTGTACGTTTGCACTTCCCCGCCACAGGGAAGCTGCTAGCCGGGAATTCTCTGCCTGGTTCTACCCGCTGCCCGGAACGCTACGCAGGGCAAAAGCGGTTCTCGTCCTCCGTGCTTGCTTTTTCTCAGAAAGAGCCGTGGTGTGCGTTTTCGCCGGAAAACGCGTTTTCGGCCGAAAACGTGTACGTTTGCACTTCCCCGCCACAGGGAAGCTGCTAGCCGGGAATTCTCTGCCTGGTTCTACTCGCTGCCCGGAACGCTACGCAGGGCAAAAGCGGTTCTCGTCCTCCGTGCTTGCTTTTTCTCAGAAAGAGCCGTGGTGTGCGTTTTCGCCGGAAAACGCGTTTTCGGCCGAAAACGTGTACGTTTGCACTTCCCCGCCACAGGGAAGCTGCTAGCCGGGAATTCTCTGCCTGGTTCTACCCGCTGCCCGGAACGCTACGCAGGGCAAAAGCGGTTCTCGTCATCCGTACTTGCTTTTTCTAAGAAAGAGCCGTGGTGTGCGTTTTCGCCAGAAAACGCGTTTTCGGCCGAAAACGTGTACGTTTGCACTTCCCCGCCACAGGGAAGCTGCTAGCCGGGAATTCTCTGCCTGGTTCTACCCGCTGCCCGGAACGCTACGCAGGGCAAAAGCGGTTCTCGTCCTCCGTGCTTGCTTTTTCTCAGAAAGAGCCGTGGTGTGCGTTTTCGCCGGAAAACGCGTTTTCGGCCGAAAACGTGTACGTTTGCACTTCCCCGCCACAGGGAAGCTGCTAGCCGGGAATTCTCTGCCTGGTTCTACCCGCTGCCCGGAACGCTACGCAGGGCAAAAGCGGTTCTCGTCCTCCGTGCTTGCTTTTTCTCAGAAAGAGCCGTGGTGTGCGTTTTCGCCGGAAAACGCGTTTTCGGCCGAAAACGTGTACGTTTTTACTTCCCCGCTACAGGGAAGCTGCTAGCCGGGAATTCTCTGCCTGGTTCTACCCGCTGCCCGGAACGCTACGCAGGGCAAAAGCGGTTCTCGTCCTCCGTGCTTGCTTTTTCTCAGAAAGAGCCGTGGTGTGCGTTTTCGCCGGAAAACGCGTTTTCGGCCGAAAACGTGTACGTTTGCACTTCCCCGCCACAGGGAAGCTGCTAGCCGGGAATTCTCTGCCTGGTTCTACCCGCTGCCCGGAACGCTACGCAGGGCAAAAGCGGTTCTCGTCCTCCGTGCTTGCTTTTTCTCAGAAAGAGCCGTGGTGTGCGTTTTCGCCGGAAAACGCGTTTTCGGCCGAAAACGTGTACGTTTGCACTTCCCCGCCACAGGGAAGCTGCTAGCCGGGAATTCTCTGCCTGGTTCTACCCGCTGCCCGGAACGCTACGCAGGGCAAAAGCGGTTCTCGTCCTCCGTACTTGCTTTTTCTAAGAAAGAGCCGTGGTGTGCGTTTTCGCCAGAAAACGCGTTTTCGGCCGAAAACGTGTACGTTTGCACTTCCCCGCCACAGGGAAGCTGCTAGCCGGGAATTCTCTGCCTGGTTCTACCCGCTGCCCGGAACGCTACGCAGGGCAAAAGCGGTTCTCGTCCTCCGTGCTTGCTTTTTCTCAGAAAGAGCCGTGGTGTGCGTTTTCGCCGGAAAACGCGTTTTCGGCCGAAAACGTGTACGTTTGCACTTCCCCGCCACAGGGAAGCTGCTAGCCGGGAATTCTCTGCCTGGTTCTACTCGCTGCCCGGAACGCTACGCAGGGCAAAAGCGGTTCTCGTCCTCCGTGCTTGCTTTTTCTCAGAAAGAGCCGTGGTGTGCGTTTTCGCCGGAAAACGCGTTTTCGGCCGAAAACGTGTACGTTTGCACTTCCCCGCCACAGGGAAGCTGCTAGCCGGGAATTCTCTGCCTGGTTCTACCCGCTGCCCGGAACGCTACGCAGGGCAAAAGCGGTTCTCGTCCTCCGTGCTTGCTTTTTCTCAGAAAGAGCCGTGGTGTGCGTTTTCGCCGGAAAACGCGTTTTCGGCCGAAAACGTGTACGTTTGCACTTCCCCGCCACAGGGAAGCTGCTAGCCGGGAATTCTCTGCCTGGTTCTACCCGCTGCCCGGAACGCTACGCAGGGCAAGAGCGGTTCTCGTCCTCCGTGCTTGCTTTTTCTCAGAAAGAGCCGGGGTGTGCGTTTTCGCCGGAAAACGCGTTTTCGGCCGAAAACGCGTACGTTTGCACTTCCCCGCCACAGGGAAGCTGCTAGCCGGGAATTCTCTGCCTGGTTCTACCCGCTGCCCGGAACGCTACGCAGGGCAAAAGCGGTTCTCGTCCTCCGTGCTTGCTTTTTCTCAGAAAGAGCCGTGGTGTGCGTTTTCGCCGGCAAACGCGTTTTCGGCCGAAAACGTGTACGTTTGCACTTCCCCGCCACAGGGAAGCTGCTAGCCGGGAATTCTCTGCCTGGTTCTACCCGCTGCCCGGAACGCTACGCAGGGCAAAAGCGGTTCTCGTCTTCCGTGCTTGCTTTTTCTCAGAAAGAGCCGTGGTGTGCGTTTTCGCCGGAAAACGCGTTTTCGGCCGAAAACGTGTACGTTTGCACTTCCCCGCCACAGGGAAGCTGCTAGCCGGGAATTCTCTGCCTGGTTCTACCCGCTGCCCGGAACGCTACGCAGGGCAAAAGCGGTTCTCGTCCTCCGTGCTTGCTTTTTCTCAGAAAGAGCCGTGGTGTGCGTTTTCGCCGGAAAACGCGTTTTCGGCCGAAAACGTGTACGTTTGCACTTCCCCGCCACAGGGAAGCTGCTAGCCGGGAATTCTCTGCCTGGTTCTACCCGCTGTCCGGAACGCTACGCAGGGCAAAAGCGGTTCTCGTCTTCCGTGCTTGCTTTTTCTCAGAAAGAGCCGTGGTGTGCGTTTTCGCCGGAAAACGCGTTTTCGGCCGAAAACGTGTACGTTTGCACTTCCCCGCCACAGGGAAGCTGCTAGCCGGGAATTCTCTGCCTGGTTCTACTCGCTGCCCGGAACGCTACGCAGGGCAAAAGCGGTTCTCGTCCTCCGTGCTTGCTTTTTCTCAGAAAGAGCCGTGGTGTGCGTTTTCGCCGGAAAACGCGTTTTCGGCCGAAAAGGTGTACGTTTGCACTTCCCCGCCACAGGGAAGCTGCTAGCCGGGAATTCTCTGCCTGGTTCTACCCGCTGCCCGGAACGCTACGCAGGGCAAAAGCGGTTCTCGTCCTCCGTGCTTGCTTTTTCTCAGAAAGAGCCGTGGTGTGCGTTTTCGCCGGAAAACGCGTTTTCGGCCGAAAACGTATACGTTTTTACTTCCCCGCTACAGGGAAGCTGCTAGCCGGGAATTCTCTGCCTGGTTCTACCCGCTGCCCGGAACGCTACGCAGGGCAAAAGCGGTTCTCGTCCTCCGTGCTTGCTTTTTCTAAGAAAGAGCCGTGGTGTGCGTTTTCGCCAGAAAACGCGTTTTCGGCCGAAAACGTGTACGTTTGCACTTCCCCGCCACAGGGAAGCTGCTAGCCGGGAATTCTCTGCCTGGTTCTACCCGCTGCCCGGAACGCTACGCAGGGCAAAAGCGGTTCTCGTCCTCCGTGCTTGCTTTTTCTCAGAAAGAGCCGTGGTGTGCGTTTTCGCCGGAAAACGCGTTTTCGGCCGAAAACGTGTACGTTTGCACTTCCCCGCCACAGGGAAGCTGCTAGCCGGGAATTCTCTGCCTGGTTCTACCCGCTGCCCGGAACGCTACGCAGGGCAAAAGCGGTTCTCGTCCTCCGTGCTTGCTTTTTCTCAGAAAGAGCCGTGGTGTGCGTTTTCGCCGGAAAACGCGTTTTCGGCCGAAAACGTGTACGTTTGCACTTCCCCGCCACAGGGAAGCTGCTAGCCGGGAATTCTCTGCCTGGTTCTACCCGCTGCCCGGAACGCTAAGCAGGGCAAAAGCGGTTCTCGTCCTCCGTGCTTGCTTTTTCTCAGAAAGAGCCGTGGTGTGCGTTTTTGCCGGAAAACGCGTTTTCGGCCGAAAACGTGTACGTTTGCACTTCCCCGCCACAGGGAAGCTGCTAGCCGGGAATTCTCTGCCTGGTTCTACCCGCTGCCCGGAACGCTACGCAGGGCAAAAGCGGTTCTCGTCCTCCGTGCTTGCTTTTTCTCAGAAAGAGCCGTGGTGTGCGTTTTCGCCGGAAAACGCGTTTTCGGCCGAAAACGTGTACGTTTGCACTTCCCCGCCACAGGGAAGCTGCTAGCCGGGAATTCTCTGCCTGGTTCTACCCGCTGCCCGGAACGCTACGCAGGGCAAAAGCGGTTCTCGTCCTCCGTGCTTGCTTTTTCTCAGAAAGAGCCGTGGTGTGCGTTTTCGCCGGAAAACGCGTTTTCGGCCGAAAACGTGTACGTTTGCACTTCCCCGCCACAGGGAAGCTGCTAGCCGGGAATTCTCTGCCTGGTTCTACCCGCTGCCCGGAACGCTACGCAGGGCAAAAGCGGTTCTCGTCCTCCGTGCTTGCTTTTTCTCAGAAAGAGCCGTGGTGTGCGTTTTCGCCGGAAAACGCGTTTTCGGCCGAAAACGTGTACGTTTGCACTTCCCCGCCACAGGGAAGCTGCTAGCCGGGAATTCTCTGCCTGGTTCTACCCGCTGTCCGGAACGCTACGCAGGGCAAAAGCGGTTCTCGTCCTCCGTGCTTGCTTTTTCTCAGAAAGAGCCGTGGTGTGCGTTTTCGCCGGAAAACGCGTTTTCGGCCGAAAACGTGTACGTTTGCACTTCCCCGCCACAGGGAAGCTGCTAGCCGGGAATTCTCTGCCTGGTTCTACCCGCTGCCCGGAACGCTACGCAGGGCAAAAGCGGTTCTCGTCCTCCGTGCTTGCTTTTTCTCAGAAAGAGCCGTGGTGTCCGTTTTCGCCGGAAAACGCGTTTTCGGCCGAAAACGTGTACGTTTGCACTTCCCCGCCACAGGGAAGCTGCTAGCCGGGAATTCTCTGCCTGGTTCTACCCGCTGCCCGGAACGCTACGCAGGGCAAAAGCGGTTCTCGTCCTCCGTGCTTGCTTTTTCTCAGAAAGAGCCGTGGTGTCCGTTTTCGCCGGAAAACGCGTTTCGGCCGAAAACGTGTACGTTTGCACTTCCCCGCCACAGGGAAGCTGCTAGCCGGGAATTCTCTGCCTGGTTCTACCCGCTGCCCGGAACGCTACGCAGGGCAAAAGCGGTTCTCGTCCTCCGTGCTTGCTTTTTCTCAGAAAGAGCCGTGGTGTGCGTTTTCGCCGGAAAACGCGTTTTCGGCCGAAAACGTGTACGTTTGCACTTCCCCGCCACAGGGAAGCTGCTAGCCGGGAATTCTCTGCCTGGTTCTACCCGCTGCCCGGAACGCTACGCAGGGCAAAAGCGGTTCTCGTCCTCCGTGCTTGCTTTTTCTCAGAAAGAGCCGTGGTGTGCGTTTTCGCCGGAAAACGCGTTTTCGGCCGAAAACGTGTACGTTTGCACTTCCCCGCCACAGGGAAGCTGCTAGCCGGGAATTCTCTGCCTGGTTCTACCCGCTGCCCGGAACGCTACGCAGGGCAAAAGCGGTTCTCGTCCTCCGTGCTTGCTTTTTCTCAGAAAGAGCCGTGGTGTGCGTTTTCGCCGGAAAACGCGTTTTCGGCCGAAAACGTGTACGTTTGCACTTCCCCGCCACAGGGAAGCTGCTAGCCGGGAATTCTCTGCCTGGTTCTACCCGCTGCCCGGAACGCTACGCAGGGCAAAAGCGGTTCTCGTCCTCCGTGCTTGCTTTTTCTCAGAAAGAGCCGTGGTGTGCGTTTTCGCCGGAAAACGCGTTTTCGGCCGAAAACGTGTACGTTTGCACTTCCCCGCCACAGGGAAGCTGCTAGCCGGGAATTCTCTGCCTGGTTCTACCCGCTGCCCGGAACGCTACGCAGGGCAAAAGCGGTTCTCGTCCTCCGTGCTTGCTTTTTCTCAGAAAGAGCCGTGGTGTGCGTTTTCGCCGGAAAACGCGTTTTCGGCCGAAAACGTGTACGTTTGCACTTCCCCGCCACAGGGAAGCTGCTAGCCGGGAATTCTCTGCCTGGTTCTACCCGCTGCCCGGAACGCTACGCAGGGCAAAAGCGGTTCTCGTCCTCCGTGCTTGCTTTTTCTCAGAAAGAGCCGTGGTGTGCGTTTTCGCCGGAAAACGCGTTTTCGGCCGAAAACGTGTACGTTTGCACTTCCCCGCCACAGGGAAGCTGCTAGCCGGGAATTCTCTGCCTGGTTCTACCCGCTGCCCGGAACGCTACGCAGGGCAAAAGCGGTTCTCGTCCTCCGTGCTTGCTTTTTCTCAGAAAGAGCCGTGGTGTGCGTTTTCGCCGGAAAACGCGTTTTCGGCCGAAAACGTGTACGTTTGCACTTCCCCGCCACAGGGAAGCTGCTAGCCGGGAATTCTCTGCCTGGTTCTACCCGCTGCCCGGAACGCTACGCAGGGCAAAAGCGGTTCTCGTCCTCCGTGCTTGCTTTTTCTCAGAAAGAGCCGTGGTGTGCGTTTTCGCCGGAAAACGCGTTTTCGGCCGAAAACGTGTACGTTTGCACTTCCCCGCCACAGGGAAGCTGCTAGCCGGGAATTCTCTGCCTGGTTCTACCCGCTGCCCGGAACGCTACGCAGGGCAAAAGCGGTTCTCGTCCTCCGTGCTTGCTTTTTCTCAGAAAGAGCCGTGGTGTGCGTTTTCGCCGGAAAACGCGTTTTCGGCCGAAAACGTGTACGTTTGCACTTCCCCGCCACAGGGAAGCTGCTAGCCGGGAATTCTCTGCCTGGTTCTACCCGCTGCCCGGAACGCTACGCAGGGCAAAAGCGGTTCTCGTCCTCCGTGCTTGCTTTTTCTCAGAAAGAGCCGTGGTGTGCGTTTTCGCCGGAAAACGCGTTTTCGGCCGAAAACGTGTACGTTTGCACTTCCCCGCCACAGGGAAGCTGCTAGCCGGGAATTCTCTGCCTGGTTCTACCCGCTGCCCGGAACGCTACGCAGGGCAAAAGCGGTTCTCGTCCTCCGTGCTTGCTTTTTCTCAGAAAGAGCCGTGGTGTGCGTTTTCGCCGGAAAACGCGTTTTCGGCCGAAAACGTGTACGTTTGCACTTCCCCGCCACAGGGAAGCTGCTAGCCGGGAATTCTCTGCCTGGTTCTACCCGCTGCCCGGAACGCTACGCAGGGCAAAAGCGGTTCTCGTCCTCCGTGCTTGCTTTTTCTCAGAAAGAGCCGTGGTGTGCGTTTTCGCCGGAAAACGCGTTTTCGGCCGAAAACGTGTACGTTTGCACTTCCCCGCCACAGGGAAGCTGCTAGCCGGGAATTCTCTGCCTGGTTCTACCCGCTGCCCGGAACGCTACGCAGGGCAAAAGCGGTTCTCGTCCTCCGTGCTTGCTTTTTCTCAGAAAGAGCCGTGGTGTGCGTTTTCGCCGGAAAACGCGTTTTCGGCCGAAAACGTGTACGTTTGCACTTCCCCGCCACAGGGAAGCTGCTAGCCGGGAATTCTCTGCCTGGTTCTACCCGCTGCCCGGAACGCTACGCAGGGCAAAAGCGGTTCTCGTCCTCCGTGCTTGCTTTTTCTCAGAAAGAGCCGTGGTGTGCGTTTTCGCCGGAAAACGCGTTTTCGGCCGAAAACGTGTACGTTTGCACTTCCCCGCCACAGGGAAGCTGCTAGCCGGGAATTCTCTGCCTGGTTCTACCCGCAGCCCGGAACGCTACGCAGGGCAAAAGCGGTTCTCGTCCTCCGTGCTTGCTTTTTCTCAGAAAGAGCCGTGGTGTGCGTTTTCGCCGGAAAACGCGTTTTCGGCCGAAAACGTGTACGTTTGCACTTCCCCGCCACAGGGAAGCTGCTAGCCGGGAATTCTCTGCCTGGTTCTACCCGCTGCCCGGAACGCTACGCAGGGCAAAAGCGGTTCTCGTCCTCCGTGCTTGCTTTTTCTCAGAAAGAGCCGTGGTGTGCGTTTTCGCCGGAAAACGCGTTTTCGGCCGAAAACGTGTACGTTTGCACTTCCCCGCCACAGGGAAGCTGCTAGCCGGGAATTCTCTGCCTGGTTCTACCCGCTGCCCGGAACGCTACGCAGGGCAAAAGCGGTTCTCGTCCTCCGTGCTTGCTTTTTCTCAGAAAGAGCCGTGGTGTGCGTTTTCGCCGGAAAACGCGTTTTCGGCCGAAAACGTGTACGTTTGCACTTCCCCGCCACAGGGAAGCTGCTAGCCGGGAATTCTCTGCCTGGTTCTACCCGCTGCCCGGAACGCTACGCAGGGCAAAAGCGGTTCTCGTCCTCCGTGCTTGCTTTTTCTCAGAAAGAGCCGTGGTGTGCGTTTTCGCCGGAAAACGCGTTTTCGGCCGAAAACGTGTACGTTTGCACTTCCCCGCCACAGGGAAGCTGCTAGCCGGGAATTCTCTGCCTGGTTCTACCCGCTGCCCGGAACGCTACGCAGGGCAAAAGCGGTTCTCGTCCTCCGTGCTTGCTTTTTCTCAGAAAGAGCCGTGGTGTGCGTTTTCGCCGGAAAACGCGTTTTCGGCCGAAAACGTGTACGTTTGCACTTCCCCGCCACAGGGAAGCTGCTAGCCGGGAATTCTCTGCCTGGTTCTACCCGCTGCCCGGAACGCTACGCAGGGCAAAAGCGGTTCTCGTCCTCCGTGCTTGCTTTTTCTCAGAAAGAGCCGTGGTGTGCGTTTTCGCCGGAAAACGCGTTTTCGGCCGAAAACGTGTACGTTTGCACTTCCCCGCCACAGGGAAGCTGCTAGCCGGGAATTCTCTGCCTGGTTCTACCCGCTGCCCGGAACGCTACGCAGGGCAAAAGCGGTTCTCGTCCTCCGTGCTTGCTTTTTCTCAGAAAGAGCCGTGGTGTGCGTTTTCGCCGGAAAACGCGTTTTCGGCCGAAAACGTGTACGTTTGCACTTCCCCGCCACAGGGAAGCTGCTAGCCGGGAATTCTCTGCCTGGTTCTACCCGCTGCCCGGAACGCTACGCAGGGCAAAAGCGGTTCTCGTCCTCCGTGCTTGCTTTTTCTCAGAAAGAGCCGTGGTGTGCGTTTTCGCCGGAAAACGCGTTTTCGGCCGAAAACGTGTACGTTTGCACTTCCCCGCCACAGGGAAGCTGCTAGCCGGGAATTCTCTGCCTGGTTCTACCCGCTGCCCGGAACGCTACGCAGGGCAAAAGCGGTTCTCGTCCTCCGTGCTTGCTTTTTCTCAGAAAGAGCCGTGGTGTGCGTTTTCGCCGGAAAACGCGTTTTCGGCCGAAAACGTGTACGTTTGCACTTCCCCGCCACAGGGAAGCTGCTAGCCGGGAATTCTCTGCCTGGTTCTACCCGCTGCCCGGAACGCTACGCAGGGCAAAAGCGGTTCTCGTCCTCCGTGCTTGCTTTTTCTCAGAAAGAGCCGTGGTGTGCGTTTTCGCCGGAAAACGCGTTTTCGGCCGAAAACGTGTACGTTTGCACTTCCCCGCCACAGGGAAGCTGCTAGCCGGGAATTCTCTGCCTGGTTCTACCCGCTGCCCGGAACGCTACGCAGGGCAAAAGCGGTTCTCGTCCTCCGTGCTTGCTTTTTCTCAGAAAGAGCCGTGGTGTGCGTTTTCGCCGGAAAACGCGTTTTCGGCCGAAAACGTGTACGTTTGCACTTCCCCGCCACAGGGAAGCTGCTAGCCGGGAATTCTCTGCCTGGTTCTACCCGCTGCCCGGAACGCTACGCAGGGCAAAAGCGGTTCTCGTCCTCCGTGCTTGCTTTTTCTCAGAAAGAGCCGTGGTGTGCGTTTTCGCCGGAAAACGCGTTTTCGGCCGAAAACGTGTACGTTTGCACTTCCCCGCCACAGGGAAGCTGCTAGCCGGGAATTCTCTGCCTGGTTCTACCCGCTGCCCGGAACGCTACGCAGGGCAAAAGCGGTTCTCGTCCTCCGTGCTTGCTTTTTCTCAGAAAGAGCCGTGGTGTGCGTTTTCGCCGGAAAACGCGTTTTCGGCCGAAAACGTGTACGTTTGCACTTCCCCGCCACAGGGAAGCTGCTAGCCGGGAATTCTCTGCCTGGTTCTACCCGCTGCCCGGAACGCTACGCAGGGCAAAAGCGGTTCTCGTCCTCCGTGCTTGCTTTTTCTCAGAAAGAGCCGTGGTGTGCGTTTTCGCCGGAAAACGCGTTTTCGGCCGAAAACGTGTACGTTTGCACTTCCCCGCCACAGGGAAGCTGCTAGCCGGGAATTCTCTGCCTGGTTCTACCCGCTGCCCGGAACGCTACGCAGGGCAAAAGCGGTTCTCGTCCTCCGTGCTTGCTTTTTCTCAGAAAGAGCCGTGGTGTGCGTTTTCGCCGGAAAACGCGTTTTCGGCCGAAAACGTGTACGTTTGCACTTCCCCGCCACAGGGAAGCTGCTAGCCGGGAATTCTCTGCCTGGTTCTACCCGCTGCCCGGAACGCTACGCAGGGCAAAAGCGGTTCTCGTCCTCCGTGCTTGCTTTTTCTCAGAAAGAGCCGTGGTGTGCGTTTTCGCCGGAAAACGCGTTTTCGGCCGAAAACGTGTACGTTTGCACTTCCCCGCCGCAGGGAAGCTGCTAGCCGGGAATTCTCTGCCTGGTTCTACCCGCTGCCCGGAACGCTACGCAGGGCAAAAGCGGTTCTCGTCCTCCGTGCTTGCTTTTTCTCAGAAAGAGCCGTGGTGTGCGTTTTCGCCGGAAAACGCGTTTTCGGCCGAAAACGTGTACGTTTGCACTTCCCCGCCACAGGGAAGCTGCTAGCCGGGAATTCTCTGCCTGGTTCTACACGCAGCCAGGAACGCTACGCAGGGCAAAAGCGGTTCTCGTCCTCCGTGCTTGCTTTTTCTCAGAAAGAGCCGTGGTGTGCGTTTTCGCCGGAAAACGCGTTTTCGGCCGAAAACGTGTACGTTTGCACTTCCCCGCCACAGGGAAGCTGCTAGCCGGGAATTCTCTGCCTGGTTCTACCCGCTGCCCGGAACGCTACGCAGGGCAAAAGCGGTTCTCGTCCTCCGTGCTTGCTTTTTCTCAGAAAGAGCCGTGGTGTGCGTTTTCGCCGGAAAACGCGTTTTCGGCCGAAAACGTGTACGTTTGCACTTCCCCGCCACAGGGAAGCTGCTAGCCGGGAATTCTCTGCCTGGTTCTACCCGCTGCCCGGAACGCTACGCAGGGCAAAAGCGGTTCTCGTCCTCCGTGCTTGCTTTTTCTCAGAAAGAGCCGTGGTGTGCGTTTTCGCCGGAAAACGCGTTTTCGGCCGAAAACGTGTACGTTTGCACTTCCCCGCCACAGGGAAGCTGCTAGCCGGGAATTCTCTGCCTGGTTCTACCCGCTGCCCGGAACGCTACGCAGGGCAAAAGCGGTTCTCGTCCTCCGTGCTTGCTTTTTCTCAGAAAGAGCCGTGGTGTGCGTTTTCGCCGGAAAACGCGTTTTCGGCCGAAAACGTGTACGTTTGCACTTCCCCGCCACAGGGAAGCTGCTAGCCGGGAATTCTCTGCCTGGTTCTACCCGCTGCCCGGAACGCTACGCAGGGCAAAAGCGGTTCTCGTCCTCCGTGCTTGCTTTTTCTCAGAAAGAGCCGTGGTGTGCGTTTTCGCCGGAAAACGCGTTTTCGGCCGAAAACGTGTACGTTTGCACTTCCCCGCCACAGGGAAGCTGCTAGCCGGGAATTCTCTGCCTGGTTCTACCCGCTGCCCGGAACGCTACGCAGGGCAAAAGCGGTTCTCGTCCTCCGTGCTTGCTTTTTCTCAGAAAGAGCCGTGGTGTGCGTTTTCGCCGGAAAACGCGTTTTCGGCCGAAAACGTGTACGTTTGCACTTCCCCGCCACAGGGAAGCTGCTAGCCGGGAATTCTCTGCCTGGTTCTACCCGCTGCCCGGAACGCTACGCAGGGCAAAAGCGGTTCTCGTCCTCCGTGCTTGCTTTTTCTCAGAAAGAGCCGTGGTGTGCGTTTTCGCCGGAAAACGCGTTTTCGGCCGAAAACGTGTACGTTTGCACTTCCCCGCCACAGGGAAGCTGCTAGCCGGGAATTCTCTGCCTGGTTCTACCCGCTGCCCGGAACGCTACGCAGGGCAAAAGCGGTTCTCGTCCTCCGTGCTTGCTTTTTCTCAGAAAGAGCCGTGGTGTGCGTTTTCGCCGGAAAACGCGTTTTCGGCCGAAAACGTGTACGTTTGCACTTCCCCGCCACAGGGAAGCTGCTAGCCGGGAATTCTCTGCCTGGTTCTACCCGCTGCCCGGAACGCTACGCAGGGCAAAAGCGGTTCTCGTCCTCCGTGCTTGCTTTTTCTCAGAAAGAGCCGTGGTGTGCGTTTTCGCCGGAAAACGCGTTTTCGGCCGAAAACGTGTACGTTTGCACTTCCCCGCCACAGGGAAGCTGCTAGCCGGGAATTCTCTGCCTGGTTCTACCCGCTGCCCGGAACGCTACGCAGGGCAAAAGCGGTTCTCGTCCTCCGTGCTTGCTTTTTCTCAGAAAGAGCCGTGGTGTGCGTTTTCGCCGGAAAACGCGTTTTCGGCCGAAAACGTGTACGTTTGCACTTCCCCGCCACAGGGAAGCTGCTAGCCGGGAATTCTCTGCCTGGTTCTACCCGCTGCCCGGAACGCTACGCAGGGCAAAAGCGGTTCTCGTCCTCCGTGCTTGCTTTTTCTCAGAAAGAGCCGTGGTGTGCGTTTTCGCCGGAAAACGCGTTTTCGGCCGAAAACGTGTACGTTTGCACTTCCCCGCCACAGGGAAGCTGCTAGCCGGGAATTCTCTGCCTGGTTCTACCCGCTGCCCGGAACGCTACGCAGGGCAAAAGCGGTTCTCGTCCTCCGTGCTTGCTTTTTCTCAGAAAGAGCCGTGGTGTGCGTTTTCGCCGGAAAACGCGTTTTCGGCCGAAAACGTGTACGTTTGCACTTCCCCGCCACAGGGAAGCTGCTAGCCGGGAATTCTCTGCCTGGTTCTACCCGCTGCCCGGAACGCTACGCAGGGCAAAAGCGGTTCTCGTCCTCCGTGCTTGCTTTTTCTCAGAAAGAGCCGTGGTGTGCGTTTTCGCCGGAAAACGCGTTTTCGGCCGAAAACGTGTACGTTTGCACTTCCCCGCCACAGGGAAGCTGCTAGCCGGGAATTCTCTGCCTGGTTCTACCCGCTGCCCGGAACGCTACGCAGGGCAAAAGCGGTTCTCGTCCTCCGTGCTTGCTTTTTCTCAGAAAGAGCCGTGGTGTGCGTTTTCGCCGGAAAACGCGTTTTCGGCCGAAAACGTGTACGTTTGCACTTCCCCGCCACAGGGAAGCTGCTAGCCGGGAATTCTCTGCCTGGTTCTACCCGCTGCCCGGAACGCTACGCAGGGCAAAAGCGGTTCTCGTCCTCCGTGCTTGCTTTTTCTCAGAAAGAGCCGTGGTGTGCGTTTTCGCCGGAAAACGCGTTTTCGGCCGAAAACGTGTACGTTTGCACTTCCCCGCCACAGGGAAGCTGCTAGCCGGGAATTCTCTGCCTGGTTCTACCCGCTGCCCGGAACGCTACGCAGGGCAAAAGCGGTTCTCGTCCTCCGTGCTTGCTTTTTCTCAGAAAGAGCCGTGGTGTGCGTTTTCGCCGGAAAACGCGTTTTCGGCCGAAAACGTGTACGTTTGCACTTCCCCGCCACAGGGAAGCTGCTAGCCGGGAATTCTCTGCCTGGTTCTACCCGCTGCCCGGAACGCTACGCAGGGCAAAAGCGGTTCTCGTCCTCCGTGCTTGCTTTTTCTCAGAAAGAGCCGTGGTGTGCGTTTTCGCCGGAAAACGCGTTTTCGGCCGAAAACGTGTACGTTTGCACTTCCCCGCCACAGGGAAGCTGCTAGCCGGGAATTCTCTGCCTGGTTCTACCCGCTGCCCGGAACGCTACGCAGGGCAAAAGCGGTTCTCGTCCTCCGTGCTTGCTTTTTCTCAGAAAGAGCCGTGGTGTGCGTTTTCGCCGGAAAACGCGTTTTCGGCCGAAAACGTGTACGTTTGCACTTCCCCGCCACAGGGAAGCTGCTAGCCGGGAATTCTCTGCCTGGTTCTACCCGCTGCCCGGAACGCTACGCAGGGCAAAAGCGGTTCTCGTCCTCCGTGCTTGCTTTTTCTCAGAAAGAGCCGTGGTGTGCGTTTTCGCCGGAAAACGCGTTTTCGGCCGAAAACGTGTACGTTTGCACTTCCCCGCCACAGGGAAGCTGCTAGCCGGGAATTCTCTGCCTGGTTCTACCCGCTGCCCGGAACGCTACGCAGGGCAAAAGCGGTTCTCGTCCTCCGTGCTTGCTTTTTCTCAGAAAGAGCCGTGGTGTGCGTTTTCGCCGGAAAACGCGTTTTCGGCCGAAAACGTGTACGTTTGCACTTCCCCGCCACAGGGAAGCTGCTAGCCGGGAATTCTCTGCCTGGTTCTACCCGCTGCCCGGAACGCTACGCAGGGCAAAAGCGGTTCTCGTCCTCCGTGCTTGCTTTTTCTCAGAAAGAGCCGTGGTGTGCGTTTTCGCCGGAAAACGCGTTTTCGGCCGAAAACGTGTACGTTTGCACTTCCCCGCCACAGGGAAGCTGCTAGCCGGGAATTCTCTGCCTGGTTCTACCCGCTGCCCGGAACGCTACGCAGGGCAAAAGCGGTTCTCGTCCTCCGTGCTTGCTTTTTCTCAGAAAGAGCCGTGGTGTGCGTTTTCGCCGGAAAACGCGTTTTCGGCCGAAAACGTGTACGTTTGCACTTCCCCGCCACAGGGAAGCTGCTAGCCGGGAATTCTCTGCCTGGTTCTACCCGCTGCCCGGAACGCTACGCAGGGCAAAAGCGGTTCTCGTCCTCCGTGCTTGCTTTTTCTCAGAAAGAGCCGTGGTGTGCGTTTTCGCCGGAAAACGCGTTTTCGGCCGAAAACGTGTACGTTTGCACTTCCCCGCCACAGGGAAGCTGCTAGCCGGGAATTCTCTGCCTGGTTCTACCCGCTGCCCGGAACGCTACGCAGGGCAAAAGCGGTTCTCGTCCTCCGTGCTTGCTTTTTCTCAGAAAGAGCCGTGGTGTGCGTTTTCGCCGGAAAACGCGTTTTCGGCCGAAAACGTGTACGTTTGCACTTCCCCGCCACAGGGAAGCTGCTAGCCGGGAATTCTCTGCCTGGTTCTACCCGCTGCCCGGAACGCTACGCAGGGCAAAAGCGGTTCTCGTCCTCCGTGCTTGCTTTTTCTCAGAAAGAGCCGTGGTGTGCGTTTTCGCCGGAAAACGCGTTTTCGGCCGAAAACGTGTACGTTTGCACTTCCCCGCCACAGGGAAGCTGCTAGCCGGGAATTCTCTGCCTGGTTCTACCCGCTGCCCGGAACGCTACGCAGGGCAAAAGCGGTTCTCGTCCTCCGTGCTTGCTTTTTCTCAGAAAGAGCCGTGGTGTGCGTTTTCGCCGGAAAACGCGTTTTCGGCCGAAAACGTGTACGTTTGCACTTCCCCGCCACAGGGAAGCTGCTAGCCGGGAATTCTCTGCCTGGTTCTACCCGCTGCCCGGAACGCTACGCAGGGCAAAAGCGGTTCTCGTCCTCCGTGCTTGCTTTTTCTCAGAAAGAGCCGTGGTGTGCGTTTTCGCCGGAAAACGCGTTTTCGGCCGAAAACGTGTACGTTTGCACTTCCCCGCCACAGGGAAGCTGCTAGCCGGGAATTCTCTGCCTGGTTCTACCCGCTGCCCGGAACGCTACGCAGGGCAAAAGCGGTTCTCGTCCTCCGTGCTTGCTTTTTCTCAGAAAGAGCCGTGGTGTGCGTTTTCGCCGGAAAACGCGTTTTCGGCCGAAAACGTGTACGTTTGCACTTCCCCGCCACAGGGAAGCTGCTAGCCGGGAATTCTCTGCCTGGTTCTACCCGCTGCCCGGAACGCTACGCAGGGCAAAAGCGGTTCTCGTCCTCCGTGCTTGCTTTTTCTCAGAAAGAGCCGTGGTGTGCGTTTTCGCCGGAAAACGCGTTTTCGGCCGAAAACGTGTACGTTTGCACTTCCCCGCCACAGGGAAGCTGCTAGCCGGGAATTCTCTGCCTGGTTCTACCCGCTGCCCGGAACGCTACGCAGGGCAAAAGCGGTTCTCGTCCTCCGTGCTTGCTTTTTCTCAGAAAGAGCCGTGGTGTGCGTTTTCGCCGGAAAACGCGTTTTCGGCCGAAAACGTGTACGTTTGCACTTCCCCGCCACAGGGAAGCTGCTAGCCGGGAATTCTCTGCCTGGTTCTACCCGCTGCCCGGAACGCTACGCAGGGCAAAAGCGGTTCTCGTCCTCCGTGCTTGCTTTTTCTCAGAAAGAGCCGTGGTGTGCGTTTTCGCCGGAAAACGCGTTTTCGGCCGAAAACGTGTACGTTTGCACTTCCCCGCCACAGGGAAGCTGCTAGCCGGGAATTCTCTGCCTGGTTCTACCCGCTGCCCGGAACGCTACGCAGGGCAAAAGCGGTTCTCGTCCTCCGTGCTTGCTTTTTCTCAGAAAGAGCCGTGGTGTGCGTTTTCGCCGGAAAACGCGTTTTCGGCCGAAAACGTGTACGTTTGCACTTCCCCGCCACAGGGAAGCTGCTAGCCGGGAATTCTCTGCCTGGTTCTACCCGCTGCCCGGAACGCTACGCAGGGCAAAAGCGGTTCTCGTCCTCCGTGCTTGCTTTTTCTCAGAAAGAGCCGTGGTGTGCGTTTTCGCCGGAAAACGCGTTTTCGGCCGAAAACGTGTACGTTTGCACTTCCCCGCCACAGGGAAGCTGCTAGCCGGGAATTCTCTGCCTGGTTCTACCCGCTGCCCGGAACGCTACGCAGGGCAAAAGCGGTTCTCGTCCTCCGTGCTTGCTTTTTCTCAGAAAGAGCCGTGGTGTGCGTTTTCGCCGGAAAACGCGTTTTCGGCCGAAAACGTGTACGTTTGCACTTCCCCGCCACAGGGAAGCTGCTAGCCGGGAATTCTCTGCCTGGTTCTACCCGCTGCCCGGAACGCTACGCAGGGCAAAAGCGGTTCTCGTCCTCCGTGCTTGCTTTTTCTCAGAAAGAGCCGTGGTGTGCGTTTTCGCCGGAAAACGCGTTTTCGGCCGAAAACGTGTACGTTTGCACTTCCCCGCCACAGGGAAGCTGCTAGCCGGGAATTCTCTGCCTGGTTCTACCCGCTGCCCGGAACGCTACGCAGGGCAAAAGCGGTTCTCGTCCTCCGTGCTTGCTTTTTCTCAGAAAGAGCCGTGGTGTGCGTTTTCGCCGGAAAACGCGTTTTCGGCCGAAAACGTGTACGTTTGCACTTCCCCGCCACAGGGAAGCTGCTAGCCGGGAATTCTCTGCCTGGTTCTACCCGCTGCCCGGAACGCTACGCAGGGCAAAAGCGGTTCTCGTCCTCCGTGCTTGCTTTTTCTCAGAAAGAGCCGTGGTGTGCGTTTTCGCCGGAAAACGCGTTTTCGGCCGAAAACGTGTACGTTTGCACTTCCCCGCCACAGGGAAGCTGCTAGCCGGGAATTCTCTGCCTGGTTCTACCCGCTGCCCGGAACGCTACGCAGGGCAAAAGCGGTTCTCGTCCTCCGTGCTTGCTTTTTCTCAGAAAGAGCCGTGGTGTGCGTTTTCGCCGGAAAACGCGTTTTCGGCCGAAAACGTGTACGTTTGCACTTCCCCGCCACAGGGAAGCTGCTAGCCGGGAATTCTCTGCCTGGTTCTACCCGCTGCCCGGAACGCTACGCAGGGCAAAAGCGGTTCTCGTCCTCCGTGCTTGCTTTTTCTCAGAAAGAGCCGTGGTGTGCGTTTTCGCCGGAAAACGCGTTTTCGGCCGAAAACGTGTACGTTTGCACTTCCCCGCCACAGGGAAGCTGCTAGCCGGGAATTCTCTGCCTGGTTCTACCCGCTGCCCGGAACGCTACGCAGGGCAAAAGCGGTTCTCGTCCTCCGTGCTTGCTTTTTCTCAGAAAGAGCCGTGGTGTGCGTTTTCGCCGGAAAACGCGTTTTCGGCCGAAAACGTGTACGTTTGCACTTCCCCGCCACAGGGAAGCTGCTAGCCGGGAATTCTCTGCCTGGTTCTACCCGCTGCCCGGAACGCTACGCAGGGCAAAAGCGGTTCTCGTCCTCCGTGCTTGCTTTTTCTCAGAAAGAGCCGTGGTGTGCGTTTTCGCCGGAAAACGCGTTTTCGGCCGAAAACGTGTACGTTTGCACTTCCCCGCCACAGGGAAGCTGCTAGCCGGGAATTCTCTGCCTGGTTCTACCCGCTGCCCGGAACGCTACGCAGGGCAAAAGCGGTTCTCGTCCTCCGTGCTTGCTTTTTCTCAGAAAGAGCCGTGGTGTGCGTTTTCGCCGGAAAACGCGTTTTCGGCCGAAAACGTGTACGTTTGCACTTCCCCGCCACAGGGAAGCTGCTAGCCGGGAATTCTCTGCCTGGTTCTACCCGCTGCCCGGAACGCTACGCAGGGCAAAAGCGGTTCTCGTCCTCCGTGCTTGCTTTTTCTCAGAAAGAGCCGTGGTGTGCGTTTTCGCCGGAAAACGCGTTTTCGGCCGAAAACGTGTACGTTTGCACTTCCCCGCCACAGGGAAGCTGCTAGCCGGGAATTCTCTGCCTGGTTCTACCCGCTGCCCGGAACGCTACGCAGGGCAAAAGCGGTTCTCGTCCTCCGTGCTTGCTTTTTCTCAGAAAGAGCCGTGGTGTGCGTTTTCGCCGGAAAACGCGTTTTCGGCCGAAAACGTGTACGTTTGCACTTCCCCGCCACAGGGAAGCTGCTAGCCGGGAATTCTCTGCCTGGTTCTACCCGCTGCCCGGAACGCTACGCAGGGCAAAAGCGGTTCTCGTCCTCCGTGCTTGCTTTTTCTCAGAAAGAGCCGTGGTGTGCGTTTTCGCCGGAAAACGCGTTTTCGGCCGAAAACGTGTACGTTTGCACTTCCCCGCCACAGGG